>NW_025225010.1:0-82553 GCF_016746235.2 Drosophila teissieri
CCACACATTTGAAAAATGTTTTGATATTTTTTCACATATTTGTTAGTCTTGCAAATAGTTTTCGATTTGCCAGAATTACAAGAGAGACACAGAGAAAGGAAGAAACGTTGAGTTTCGAAGTTTCTGTTAAAACCGTCGGCTCTATTAATGTGTTGGCTGGTAATATGACAGTAATTAATTTAGTTAAAATATTAAATATTTTAAATATTTTAGTATCAGACTTAAACAAAAATGTAAGAAAATGAAAAATGTTTCATGTAACAGATTACGTTTCCTATGAAAGCTTATGAAACACTTTTGTTTTTGTCAATAACTATTTATACCCAATACTCGTATAGTAAAAAGGTATACGAGATTCGTTGAAAAGTACAGTAAAGGTGCCACGCCGATCAACTCGCCATTCACGCGGAGGCACCAAATCTTCGTGCACTTTCTGCGGCCTCGGCATATCTTGTAGACGCGCTCCCATGGGTCATCGGCATTTTCTCCCACGAAGCGTTTCCAGTCATCCATCTTAGCCCTCCCAATGATCTTCTTGTAGTTGGCTGAGGCACGCCTCAGCTCGAACACTAAGAGCTCTGCAGCGGCATCATCATCATGACGCCGTGCATCCTGGAGTCGGCGACGAAGTCTCCGGACTTCGCGTCTCGCAGCGCAGAGGTCGTAAGTCCACCAACGTGCTCTTCTGCTGGTCGATCGAATCGACTTTCTTCCCAGCGCAATATCGCTCACATCATGTACTATACTGCGTAGGGTCGAAACTTGCTGGTCCAACGGCGACTCGGAGAAGTTTTCCGGAAGTTCGGCTGCTTTACTTACCATTTCCTCTTTCAACAATCGCCAACGTGCATTGGTGAAGTTCCAGGACGGCACAGGAGCTATGCTCTCAACTGCGCTCGCGGAACTTGGTTCGGCCACAACAGTAATGATGTTGTGATCACTCAATTCCCACTCATCCACTGACATGGCCAGATCTACTCGGCTATTGATCCTGATTAAGAATATATATACTTTATATGGTCGGAAACGCTTCCTTCTGCCTGTTACATACTTTACAACGAATCTAGTACACCCTTTCACTCTACGAGTAACTGGTATAATCATTGCTTCAAAACTATCGCTACCAAATTATTCCAATAATGACACTTATCTCTAATCTATATTCACTCTTTTTATGTCAACATTCGAATTAACGTGTATCTTTGTCGGACGAATGTTTCTGGAGGAAACATATACATAACTGTTAAATAATTGGGGCTTGCCGACGTCGGATTTTAGGTCGTATTATACATTAATTTTGAGATTATGAACAAATTCTCCCTACAGACTCGAAGTGCAAATAGGTGTACACGTGATGTTTAAAGGCTACATCAAATCTTCGGCTTAAACTACTTTAACTTTAACTTTAAACCGAATGCTCTAAAATATAATGGACTTTAATCATCTTGAATCGAAACAGATCTTAGTTCAGTTAATCACATGCCGCACACACCCTGCGGGGTGGGTGAAGCGATCTGCACGTGGTATGCAGAGTCCGTAATGATGACCTGCTCGATTGCAGGATGGTTCCTAGTTGTTCTTAGGCAGATTATGTCGTCTTGGTTCGTCAATTGATTCTTATCAACCTTCCAGAGGAAACGGCTGATGGCCAAAACTGCACAGAATCCACATGCCCAATTCAGTTAAAAATAAGTATCAGCAGATTCTGTCTGAATCGGAGCACCAGCTACGGCGTGTTCACGTGACTTTTATTTTATTTCGCAAGCACTACCTTTTACGTTTTTCTTCTTTCAGATCAGTATAACAAGAAATGACGCCGACCATAAAGGCGGTAAGCTTCATACAGCAGCAGAGTTGCATTTCGGGTGATCTTGCGTTAGGAAATGTTAATTATTTATCCCAGACAAAGTGGTAGGGCTGTCAGATTAATAAACTGGAACTCTACTAGTTATCAATGCAATTGGTAAATAAACGCTCGAAATCTTGACTATTATTTAAACATATTTAAAAGCATTCTATCGACTCGAGTTTAAAACTGGAAAAAGGGGGGTTAGCTTCTGCATTCCAAAAAGTCCTTGGCGTTCAAGGTGCCAAGCTCTCTTCCGTTTATGTCCTCCAATAAGTACAATGAATTCCCTATTCGTTTTTTCACTCTTGCCTTAACATCTATGGGTGCTAATTTGGCGTTGAAATGATCTTCCAGTTTGCTTATCTAAAAGTTCCGTTTGGTCCGGTTCCGTTTCCGTCCGGTAATTACCAGCTGCCCTAGCTGAAAAAATCGTGGTCGGCTGCGAAGGTCATAAACTTTCTTATTCTGCACATAAACCTTCTCCGATAAATGCTTGAACGAATTTTATCGAACTAATCGGGACAGTATAGCACTTGTGCCGTATTATCTTCCAGTAAGCAGAGATTTCTAAGAACTGTATACTCCTTTCCATTCGTGACCATGTGTTGGACATACTTTACCATATAAGGTGACTGGCCGATCGATTGGTCTATGCTATTACGTAGGGAACAGTGTATGCTGCTTATATATTGGTCCCAATCCCGTTGGTCCGATCACAAGGCAGCGTTAACGGATCGATTGACTCGCTTGACGTTATTGCTTTGCGGCGAATAGACTCTAGTAAACACTTGGGTAATCCCATTACAGGTCAGGAACGTAACGAACCCATGGCTTTTAAATGGAAGCCCTTCGATTTAAGTCTTTATTTTAAGCAAGATATGTGACAAATGTACTTTCAATAAAAATCGAGTTAAAAAGAGAGCTTAAAATAAAAAACCCAAAAATGAAAGATCTTTGAATTATTATGGAAACTAGCCAACAAACACAGTGTTACCTCATATAACAAACCTGTGTAAATAACGGGGCCTAATCATTTTTGACCCCACGCATTTTCCAGTAATCATAGACAATAGAGGACGGTTAATCTGAAATTACTTTCTATTGGGAACATATAACTAAACACATACACCAGGAGAAAGAAAGGACTTCTGTCTTCTGGCCATCGTGTTAAGTGGCACCGATTTTAGGGAAACCCATTATAAAATAATTGAAAACCAAAACTTCAAAAACCAAAATTTCTGGAGAAAAGTGGAAAAAACTCTCGGATTAAGCCAACGCGAAAATTAATTTTTTAAATAATTTCCGGTTAGTACTATATTCAGAATAGCACTTTAGAATTTCGTTTAAGGCGTGGAGTTCAATTTCTCGACTTTGGCAACTCTTGTAACGGAGGAATTTTAAACCTTATTCATAGAGTAAAAGGGTATACTCGATATATAACAGGCAGAAGAAAGCGTTTCCGACCATATTCTTGATCAGAATCGATAGCCGAGTCGATCTGGCCATGACCGTCTCTCTGGTTTTAAAACATAAGGCTTTTGTTAAATATTTTAGTATCAAACATAAACAAAAATTTAAGAAATTGGAAAATGTTTCATGTAACAGATTATGTTAACTATTAAGATAAAACATTATTGACATTTTGTCAATAACTATTATACCCGTTAATCGTAGAGTAAAAAAGTATACAAGATTCGTATTAGTCTTGTAAATTTGAATCGATTTACCAAAAAAAATTTTCCACTCCCACTAACCGCCCAAAATTACCACGCCCACACATTTGAAAAATGTTTTGATATTTTTTCACATATTTGTTAGTCTTGTAAATGTTTCTCGATTTGGCAGAATTACAAGAGAGACACAGAGAAAGGAAGAAACGTTGAGTTTCGAAGTTTCTGTTAAAACCGTCGGCTCTATTAATGTGTTGGCTGGTAATATGACAGTAATTAATTTAGTTAAAATATTAAATATTTTAAATATTTTAGTATCAGACTTAAACAAAAATGTAAGATAATGAAAAATGTTTCATGTAACAGATTACGTTTCCTATGAAAGCTTATGAAACACTTTTGTTTTTGTCAATAACTATTTATACCCGATACTCAATTAGTAAAAAGGTATACGAGATTCGTTGAAAAGTACAGTAAAGGTGCCACGCCGACACTTTTGAAAAATGTTTTGATATTTTTTAATTTTTGTATTAGTCTTGTAAATTTTTATCGATTTACCAAAAAATTTTTTGATACACCACTTATGAAAAACATTTTAATCATGCGTGCTCCAGTAATCAAATTCGTAAGATTTTTACAATTTCGATTTGAAATCGAAAAATTGGTGCTTCGGTTTTCGAAATCGTAAGAATTTTTCGATTTGTAAAACGGGTACTTTTATCTGTCCGAAATGAAAAGCAAATTCCTTTTTTTATGCCTTTATAAAATCAGATCTTATTTACTAAGGGAAAAAAATAATTAAATCAGTGGTATATTGATGTTAATTCCACAATCCCACTAAATCATTCTGCCACTTAGTTATTTTATAAAAAATATATTTCTGACCGCACCCCAGATTTGACAAACAAAATGTTGCCGTCGGCAACAACAATTCAAGAAAAAGGTATCGCGAAGGTTGCCATACTGTTCGTGGAACGAAACAGGCCGTATAAGTACTTCTAAAATATAAAAGAATTCATTAATTAATTAAAAAGAGGGCCAATAGTGTTGTTTGTAATCAATGCTACTTAATTTAAGTACTCAAATGGTCAAAGTGCTGTAAAGAAGTAATTGCGAACATCGGAATTAAAACTGTGAAAAATTTGGCAACTCTAGATTTTCTCAAGCCCTCCAATATTTGCCTTTTCCTGGCTTCAAAACAAGCAATTGCAAATATAAAAAGCATTATTTCACGTTGTTTGATTTGGAAAAATAAAATAAAACAGGTGTTTGCGCGACAAGAAGCGATGAGCAACGAAACATTCCGATAGCAAAACAATAGCAAAAATGTTACAAAAACCAGATCACCTAAAAACGAAATCGTACGATTTGGCTCAAATCGAATTCGAATGCCTGAATATTTTTTTACATTTTTGTTGTCTTGTATATCTCTCGATTTGCCAAAAAACATTTTGCCACGACTATAACGCTCACAAACCGCCAAAAACTGTCAGTGTTGAAGACTCTCCTTCGCACTTCCACTAGATGAGGAACGGATATCAGATAGTCGGGGATCTCGACCATATAAAGTATATATATTCTTGATCAGGATCAATAGCCGAGTCGATCTGGCCATGTCCGTCTGTCCGTTTGTCGATTCATGTTGAAACGTCCACTATAACGTCCACAAACTGCCCAAAACTTTATTTCATTTTTTTATTGTGAATTCTATCGATCTGCAGAAAAACTATTTGCTACTCCCAATCTACCGCCCACAAACCGCCAAAAACTGTCAGTGTTGAAAAGCCTCCTTTGAACTTCCACCAGCTGAGTTACGGGTATCAGATAGTCGGGGAACTCGACTACAGCGTTCTCTCTTGTTTTATATTAATTTCAAACATTAATTAAAGTAGTAATGTGGATATACAAGGCATTTTGTTTACAACTACAATTATTGAAACATCAATAAAACATTAAAAAAATCGATGTCTGACAATACCTCACCTCTACACACTTTGGCTTCTGAAAAAAATGTGAATCTAAATTTAATTTTTTTAAGTTTCTTAGTAACAAATATCTATCTGATACCCGTTACTCAGCTAGTGAAAGTGTGAAGGCGAGTCTTCAACACTGACAGTTTTTGGCGGTTTGTGGGCGTTAGAGTGGGAGTGGCAAAACGTTTTTTGGCAAATCGATAGCATTTTACAAGACTAATACAAAAATAAAATATTATCAAAACGTTTTTCAAAAGTGTGGGCGTGGCTTTGGGCAGTTTGTGGGCGTTAGACTGGGCGTGGCAACATGAATCGACAAACTTGCGCTGCTTCTATGTCTCTGGAGTCTGTATGCTTAATCTGAACTTTCTAGCTTTTGTAGTTCCTGAGATCTCGACGTTCATACGGACGGACAGACGGACATGGCCAGATCGACTCCGCTACTGATCCTGATCAAGAATATATATGCTTTATATGGTCGTAAACGCTTCCTTCTGCCTGTTACATACTTTTCAACGAATCTAGTATACCCTTTTACTCTACGAGTAACGGGTATAAATATTGTCATTCAATATTGTAATATGGTTTACGATAGAGGCATTAAATTTTCGTATTTCTTATTTCAAATCCTGTATTACAACGTTATAAAAGAGCCGTAAGTTTTGTTCCGTTTTGTTTAAAAAGTTGACAACACAATCTTTAAATACAGTAGATTTAAAATTAAAACTATTGGAAAAAGAAATACTCTGTTTCTCAAAGCAGTTCACGACGTTGTCCAGTGTTTTCCTTCCTTTATAAATTTTCCATTATATTACTCATAAAAAATAAGCTCATGCTAAAAATCTTAATATAAAAACCACGGTGATAAATTCTAAGTCGTTGTCTCCTTGTTGTTATCAATGCATTGCAATGTCTAAAACTAAATTCTGAAACACCCTTAAATGTCAAAAACAAACATGTCCTATTGGGAACCTGTTATTATTCTTTGATGCTTTAAATATGGACAGGGTATTTCGCTTGTCGAAATACCGCACTAGCCATATTTGTGAACCTAACAAAAAATTGCATACCAATAAATATCAAGTGTAGTAAAAAAGGAACTAGTTAATTTTTGCTTTTTGAAAACGAATTCCGAGCGGACAATGAGTTTTGCTCTAAAATTGGGTTCTTCAATCGGATATTTTCACCGTACGATATTAGCTCGTAACATAATTCAAAGGAAAAGTCATGTGTAAGTTTGGAGAAACCTATTCAATTATATATAATTTTCAACTTACATAAGTTTTTCAGTGTATCTTACCGTAATGGCCCCCCTCCCCATTCAAAGGCAACTAAAATTGGTGCTGTAACTGTTGGTGGAGCTATGTGGTGGTGGGTAATCTGGCACTTATGGCATGAACCTGACCACATAACGGTAAGAGTACAAATTCATATATATGAAGTTTTCTATTTAAAACATTATTCACAGGGGGAATTCGATTATCCCAACTCAAAGAAATGGAGCAACACAGAGTTGGGTATTCCAAAGGATGACCTTTAAACCTTTTATGTTCAAGCTTACTCCATAAATATTGATTAAAATGCGATATTTAGCCATGTAGTTACATTATTCTGCTCGGATTATTTGTTGCGTAATACTATGTTTACATACCAAAATTCAGATTTTTCACACAATATACATACACTGCGCGTCACCAGGTTAGTGGATGTTAGCAAACATAGTTGCTGTGAGATATTTAGAAAACTGTTAAGCTAGAGTTTTGGACATTTTTTTCACTCAAAAGTTGAACAATTCCATAAATAAAAAGTTTACATGGGATGCAGTTTGCTTTTTATAGATCCATAAATGAGTAAATAATTTAAGTTTGTTCGATTTTTTCGCAAAAAATTGGATGATTAACACTTAAATATTTAAATTTGAATATTTTTAAAGAAAACTAATAAGAAGTTGATCCTCCTTTGTTTTCCTTTGGATTGGTGCATTGTCGTGCTGAAAATGCCATTCTAGATTTTCAAAAACGAAATGCCGTTTGTAATCTTAAAAAACTGCAATTCACAGGGGCCATAATAGGATACTGCGCCCCATACCATGACACCTCCAACCCGACTGTGAAAGCGATCCAAAAGGTGCTCCTCCTTACGCAAATCATGATAGTAATGACTATAGCCATCTGGTCCCTCCAGATTAAATTTCTTCTCGTCCGAAAATACGACATAATGCCACTTTTTAGACCATGGGCTCGAGCAAAATTCAGGCGTGCCTTTTTTTGCAACTTATTAAGTGGGGGTTTTTATACCTGTTACTCGTAGAGTAAAAGGGTATACTAGATTCGTTGAAAAGTATATATAAAGTTTATATGTATATTCTTGATCAGGATCAATAGCCGAGTCGATCTGGCCATGTCCGTATGAACGTCGAGATCTCAGGAACTACAAAAGCTAGACAGTTCAGATTAAGCATACAGACTTCAGAAACATGGACGCAGCTCAAGTTTGTCGATTCATGTTGCCACGCCCACAAACTGCCAAAAACTGCCACGCCCACACTTTTGAAAAACGTTTTGATATGATTTCATTTTTGTATTAGTCTCGTAAATTTCTATCGAGTTGCCAAAATCTTTTTGCCACGCCCACAAAACCGCCAAAATCTGTATATGCTGAAGACTCTCCTTCGCACTTCGAATAGCTGAGTAACGGGTATCAGATAGTCGGGGAACTCGACTATAGCGTTCTCTCTTGTTTTTAATTGAAAATATTTAGTTTCAAGAGGTGTTTAAAAGATAAAAACCAAATATATTTATATTGTTATATATATTATATTAAATATATATATTATATATATATATATTAATTTTTTTTAATGGTGGTCAAACGATAAAAAGCATTTTTAAAGGGTGGTCAAACGATTTTGTTTGAAAATATTTAGTTTTAAGAGGTGCGCAAACGAAAATATTTTTTTTAAGGGTGGGCAAACGAAAAAAAATTGTTTAAAGGGTGGTCAAACGATAAAAAGCATTTTTAAAGGGTGGTCAAACGATTTTGTTTGAAAATATTTAGTTTTAAGAGGTGGGAAAACGAAAATATTTAGTTTTAAGGGTGAGCAAACGAAAAAAAACATTTTTAAAGGGTGGTCAAACGATAACAAGAATTTTTAAAGGGTGGTCAAACGATTTTGTTTGAAAGTATGTAGTTTTGAGGTATGGCAAATGCTTAATTTCTTAAGTGCTTATATTTTCTAAACTAAAAGTTTTTTCAAAATTCTAAAGGGTGGTCAAACAAAGTTATTACGATTAAAAAAAAAAAAAGTAAACTTTTTGAAGTACGAAAATTTTTGAAATTTCATATCTTTAAAACTGGACGTGGTAAAGAAAAGAAATTAGTGGTCAAACATGGTCAAACGATTCCATCTTTCAAATTTCAAAAATTCGATTTTCGCGGACCCAGCTTCTTTGAGCTCCACTATAACGTCCAAAAATATTCCAAAACTGTCACTTTTAAGAAATATTTTAAAATATTTATGTTTTTTGCCGAATTATATCAATACGCCACAAACATTTTGGCACCGCCACCTGTGGGCATTAACAAACCTTAAAAAGATGTCACGCCCACAATTTTCAAAACAGGTCAAACTTGTTCGGAATTTCCTGCGTCGCTACCGTGCAAAATTTCAATATCAGAACTAGGTTCAAAACCAGAACTAGGCAGAGCAATCACGAAGATCCATCAGTGACCATCGTCCTTTTCGAAAGTGCGCTGCACACATCAAGAACTGTGTTGCAGAATAACTAAAAATGTGAATTCATTATTTATTATTTGCGATATTTTATATCAGCGTAGGAGTTGACGCCTCAACGAAGTACAACAGATTATAATATCGAAGAAACCTGCCGATCTTGTGACTCTTGTACAAGCTACATACAGTATGCAGATCTCTGTATGCTGGAGTTAGTTTGAAACAGCACTTTTCCACTTTTCGTGATGAAGAGATAAATTCCAGTAGCTTTGAAAGTATATTTAATATTTCCGTCCGGTTCATGGGAGGGTGTCGTCGGAGTTGCCTTAAACGGCTGCTCCACAATGGATACCGAAAGAAAGGGTTAGACTAACTCGTGGTAGTGCGCTCGTTTTATTCTGTAAGAATTCATGGTTATAACAATTGGAACTATCTTAATTCTAGCTCGCCGCAGTGTGTTTCCAGACTTTTGCATGACAATGAAAATGCTTGTTTTCCCAGCTAATTTCCAACTAGCGACGACGATAAAACAGTGTGCCTGCACACATTTAGCTAACAAATCCTATCACATTTAAACTGGTTCACAACATAAGTTAAATTAAAAAATACTGACTACCGATTACAATATTGGATCCGGAACATCCCCGACCCCGTGAAGAACCGCTTCACCCAAATCCAGGACTGCAAGTTTAGAGACGAATCGTTGTCCTTGACAGGCCATTGTCGTTCACTCGAACCCTAGCGCGTCTAACGACTCCATCAGCTCCGCTGTAGACCTCCTCCACGATGCTCTTGCACCACTCTCGTCGGGGCAATGCGAGATCGCAGACAGAGACCGCTCGACAGATCACCCTGGTGGATGGGCTCTGTTCTCCGACGCCACTTCTCGCAGCGAACAAGAGTGGGCAGATACTTCAGGACCCACCTCCTCCAGAAACGGTCTCGTAGCAGGCGAGCAATGCTCCACTGCTTTCTCGTAGAACCGCCCTTGGGCAGCTCCGCATCCAATCCAGGCGTATCCGGCAGATTGGCTACTCCCTTGAGTACGACGCGCCTCCTGGTCGGCATCCACAGGCAAATGGGTTAGCGGACGCAAATTCACGATGTTTTCCTCCTCAATCAGGAGACTATCCAATACATGTTCCCTTGGCGCAATTTCCTTCAGGGTATGACGCAGTACTCTCTTGACTCACTGCACCTTTCGCTCCCATACTCCACCCATTCAATGCTTCTACTTGACAACTCTCTCTGAATCTTTTCCATCTCGAAAACGTCACCAAAGCGTCTGGCTTTCCTGTCAGCTCCCACGAAGTTCTTGCCGTTGTCGCTGCTCAGTCTACGTACTGGCCCACTATTGAAGCTGGAGTGCCACAAGGCATTGTTCTGGCTCCAATCCTATAAACCCTGTATACGGCGGATTTCCCCACAGACTTAAATCTAACAACCTCCACTTTCGCTGATGATACCCTGATACTCAGTCGCTCCAAATACCTAACAAAAGTCACGGCACTCCTATCCCGACATTTAACATTTGTAGAACGATGGCTTGCCGACTGGAGAAATTCAATAAATGTATAAAATTGCAAGCAAGTTACCTTTATCTTAAACAAACAAACATGCCCACCACTGGTCCTGAATAACATATGCATTCCAAAAGCCGACGAGGTAACATATCTGGGTGTTCATCTGGCCAAGACGATACAACTTAAACTTAAAGCAAGGAACCTCCACTTGCTCTAGAACTCTGTCTTAAAACCTTTCTGGACTTATGGCTCCGAGCTGTGGGGCAACGCATCCAGAAGTAGGTTAGGTTAGGTTTTGCCGGCCGTCGGTTTTATCCGACGCACTTTGTATCACATTGTGATACCGTGTGTGTTTTCCCTTTTTACCCGTCGAGGTTCGTGTGTAGTTAGCAGTTTCCCCAGCCAGAGGCGCTGGTGAATTTTTGTATCCGATGTGGATCGGTGTCGGATAGGACGGACGTGTCTATCAGGAATCTGCTTCCCAGTTGAGTAAGTCTTTTCGCTTGCAGTGCTGGGCAGTGGCATAGATGCTCCACCGTTTCTTCCATTTCCTCGTCCCTACAGGTACGGCAGAAATAATTGCCTTCTATGTCCCTGTGTCCGGGTACCCATATAAGGCTGATTACGAATTGTTGTGTCGTCTCGTGTAAAGATGATCGGCAATTCGATACTGTTTTTGAGTGGCTTGAGATTGAGCCAATCGATTTGATAGCTGCTTGGCTATCACTGAAAGTGTTTACGTATGAGCTTTCCGGTTTTAGTGCTTTCAAATGCTTTAGGGCCTCTCTTATTACTGCTACTTCAGCTTGGAAGACGCTGCAATGATCGGAGAGACTTAACGAGATGCGTAAGCCTAGTTGTTTGAAGTAAACTCCTCCTCCTACTCTGTTCTGTAGTTTTGACCCGTCCGTATAGAAGCATATTGCATTCTGGGGGCCAGGTGTCTGTGAGTTCCACTCGTCCCTTTCTGGGATAATAGTGTAAAACGGTGTTTGTATGTACTCCGTTGGAGTACTGTAGTCTGTCCTGGAGGGGACTATTTGAGTGTGTTTTAGGATACATGAGTGACCCGCTTATTGTGGGTTCCACTGTTTGGTATCTCTGAGCCTGATTGCCGCTACTGTGGCCTGTTCCATGCTAGCTAGTTCTGGGCTAGGAAGGTTGAGTATGGCATTCAGGGCTTCGTTTGGGGTGGTGCGTAAAGCACTGCTGAGTGCCGCGGCTCTTTGCATCTTTGCTAGCATTTTTATGCTGGATTTCTCTTTCAGGGCCGGCCACCATACCACGACCCCATACAGTAGTATTGGTCTGACGATGGCCGTATATATCCAGTTTACTTTATAGGGGTTTTTTTTTTATTATATATACGGCAGGAAAATGAAACGGTCTACCGACCGTAGATGGCATGCACGATTCATAACCCTCCAAGTAGAGGTATGCCTACGTACTAAACAAAAACCTCCGCTCCATCTCCTGTCCTTGCCGAGCGAACTGTGGTAGAATTCTTACCCCGCCACCACACGGGAGTACTCCTCATCCGCCATTTCTGTTGGCCATCTCGTCCTTGCGGACACGCTTCATCATGCGGACTATGATTTCGTGAGCCCCTTTCCAAACGTCCTTGTTCGCCAACATAGCGGCAATCAGGCCTCTTGGGCTGAGAGGTGCACCAGCAAGCGACTACAGTTGGACCTACTCCACAGCGAACCTGGAGCAGTGCAGGAGGATGTGCTCTGCTGTTTCCACCGCGTTTATGCACAAAAGGTGCGCTGTATCCACATGGTGGAACCTAAACAGGTACCCTCGGAAACAACCATGGTCCGTTAGGAACTGGGTCATGTGGTAGTCCACCATTTTGTGCTCACACTCTGCCCATTCCGTTAGGTCAGGGATAAGCTGGTACGTCCATCGCCCACGTTGCGACCCTTGCCACCTAGTCTGCCAGACTCCACGAATCCACTCGAGGATCTCCGTTTGGTCAACACCTTCTCGCACTAGATATTGGCGCTTTATCTCCAGGTCAATTGGTATAATGCCTGAAAGAGCATGCGCTGCGTCATCCGATACGGTTGAAAAGCCCCTGATTAGTCTCAGTGCCATTGTCCGAGATACTGCCCGCGCAAGTAAGTTACTTTGTTTGTAACACAGCTCCAGATAGGGGTAGCGTAAAGCAGCGTTGCCTTGGTAACCGCCGCAAGCAGAGTCCTTGCCGGCAATCTGGGTCCTCCCACGTTGGGCATAAGTCTTGCCAGCGCTGCAGCTGTCATTGCCGCTTTTCTGCTGGCATACGTTGCGTGGTCCTTAAAGGAGAGCCTACGGTCTATTAGGACTTCCAAGTACTTCAACGTTCCTGCTGAAGTGATTATTTCTCCCTTCACATCGACCTGCATGCTTTCGATTCTCTTTCTGCTGCTCAACAGGACTAATTCCGTCTTATGTGCCGCAATTCCTAGGCCGACTTTCTCAAGCCAATCGGTGATCACCCTGATCGCCACATTACTGTTGTCCTGGAGCTCCGGTATTGTCTTTGCCACCGTTGTTACCGCAACGTCGTCGGCGAAGCAGTGTAGCTCCACGCCTCTCGGCTTGCTAATTCTTAGGATCCCATCATACATGATGTTCCACAAAATCGGTCCCAGTACCGACCCTTGTGGAACCCCTGCAGAGACATGGTGGCACCTTGGACCAGCTTCACTTACATACCACAGCGTGCGTTCCCTGAAGTAGTTGCCAACTAAATTCGTAAATAGCCGGGTATGCCCATGTTACGCATTGCGCCGAGGATAACGAACCATCTCGCTGAATTAAACGCATTCTTCACGTCGAGTGAGATGATGGCACAGTACTGTTTACTGCCGCCTAACCATCGGTCGCCGTCAAGAGCGTTCTTCGCCACTTCAGTTACGGCTGTGAGAGCATCGATCGTGCTCTTCCCTTTACGGAAGCCATACTGTTGGCATTGAAGGCCTATGGGGCTCTCGGAGATGGCTTCTATGCGTGTGTAAAGAATGCGCTCAAACAGTTTGCCCACAATGTCCAGCAGGCATAGGGGGCGATAGCTGCCTGCTGCGTTTGCAGGCCCCTTGCCTTTCGGCAGAAGGACAACTTTCATTGTTTTCCATCGCTTGGGGAAGACTCCATCCAGAAGACATTGTTGGAAGGCCTCCCTGAAGACCTCGGGTCTTGCGTTGGCAGCGGCCTTGACGATTACCCCAGGAATACCATCAATGCCGGGTGCTTTGTTCGATTTGATCCTCTTCGCTGCTTCGACGACTTCTCATGCTGTGATACACGGAAAATCTGAGGCGGGGGCTTCTAGAGCGGGTTGCCATAACGTGTCTTGGCTTGGGAATAGTTCCGACACGATGCTGGACAGTGCGACTGGGTCCTGATGGGTTCCTCCACCAGCGACGTTAAGTTTTTTCCTGACTTTTTTGTAGGCAATTCCCCAGGGGTCGTCGTCAACGCTTGCAAGCAAGTCCTTAAATGCATTTGCCTTGGCTGCAGATATGCTGTTTTTGAGCTCGGCTCGCTTCGCTTTGTATGTCTCCGTGCATTGGGCGTGGTGCGGTTATCCTCTGGATCGCTGCGCTTGTCTTCTCGCCCTTAGGCATTCCGTACGGAGCTGGTGGCGCTCCACCAGTAAACAGGTGGCTTGCGTTTCGCATTTGTTTTTCTCGGCATCACCGCGACGCATGTTGACGCAACAAGCTTTCTAAGCATGTCCTCGAATTGCTGTAGAAGTGCACTCCTTTTATCTTAACGTATGCGATGCCGCGCATTGGTATGTTTTCGCACTCTTCCACAGGTAGGCTAGTGTGGCACTTGATAGCCGACTTACCTAGTTCATAGAGCACCACGGAGTTACCTACACCCGGAAGGTATGGTTCACTCAGGAGCAGTACGTCCGCATTGCGCTCCCTCGCTGTCTGAGCCAAAAGGTTTTGCGCAGCTGCGCAATGATTGACGTTGAGCTGGATGATGTTAATTATGTCTAACATCATTTTGGCGGCTATTGGCTTCTTTTTTGGTGCTGGCTTTGTAGGTAGGGCATGCGAAACTACCTTTCGCATGGTTCTTATCCACGTCTTTGCTGCAGATAAGGCATCTTGGTGGCGCAGCGCAGCCCTTTGCCTTGTGACCATGCTCGCCGCACCGAAGACAGCCGTCCGAGCGATCGACTGAGTTGCAGGTGTAAGACCGATGGCCAAATTCTAGGCACCTGAAGCATCTTATTGGGGGAACGTCCTGGGAGATGCGACACCGTGACCATCCTACGGTTACCGAACCCCGTTTGAGAACAGTTATTGCATCGTTCATCCATTCCACTGCATATTAGCGGCATTCTCTGCGCCCCCGTGCGTACCGCAGCCATTTTTTTGAGGGTCTCCTCAATAATTCCTCTGAAAGCCGGGACGCTGGCAGAGGCTTTGCCCTCTACTTCGAGCAGTAGCTCGCCCTTTTGGGTCCTTCGGATCTTTTTAACCTGTTTTCCAAAGTCGCTTAGGTTGGGATCGGCTTTCAGCGTACGAAGCATGTCAGCGTACGAAGCTTCGCCAGTTTTTTTAAGTAGAATGGCCTCTGGCTTCTTGCGCAAAAGCTTTGGCATCACCTTAGTCCACACCTCCCTTGTACTCGCGTCATTGGCAACGGTCGCGTAGCTGGCTGGCTTTGGCTCCTTCGTAATGGTGGGCTCGGATGGTATCACTGGATGTGAATGTGGCTTCACTGACGCATTTTTAGGCGCCGTCGCTTTGCGGTCTTTTGCCTGCCGCGCCTCCGTCTGGGTGGCGGTGTTTCGGAAGGAAGCCTCCTCCTTACCAGCACCCTCCTGAAGCTGGATCGCTCTAATGTTTATTGCAGCCAGCTCTGCGATTACACCTTTGAACTCTTTCGTTACGTGAGAATGCGTTTCAAATGCAGTCAGGAGCGTGTTTATCCTGACGTTCATCAAACCCAGTAAACTCCGCAGGTCTTCGTTTTTAAAATCCGACTGGTCTGCAGGACGGATGGGCGAACCAGTCGGGGATTTTACCGCTATTTTTTGCGTCGGTACGATGATTAGGTCAGCAATTTTCTTTTGGCATGGTTTTGGAGAGACCAAAGTGTCCTCCACAACAGCTCCGCCAACTTGCCCTCCTAACGCCGTAGCCTGCACGGTTTCAACTTCTTGCACCGTGATACCTATTTTGGTTGGAGACCTCGACATTCGAGAGCTTCTCCTGAATGGGTCATCACCGTTGGATTGGATTGCCCATTTGGGTCCAACAGCACCAGTTTTTTGGGTAGCAACACGCGGATCAGCTTTTTCAAAAGTGAGCTCCCACGTAGGCCACAGATTTCCCCTAGGCTTTGACTGCTGGAGGATATTCCGCCTCTTCTCGGACACCAGAGCCTCTACTTAGGCACCGCAAGGGTAAGAGGTTGATTTTCGGTCTGTCCGCGACCTTTGTGCCGACTCCCTTTTCAGAAAGCTCCGCTACAAAGACAGATTCAAATTTGAATTCGACTTTAAATTTACCGATCTCCAATGCAGGTCTGCAGCGCCGTTTGTCTGGCTACGCCGCTCGGACCAGATCGCCAACTGCAATAGATTGGCAGCACCAACAGCTGATTTAACAGTTGACCTACAACAAAGAGTTGAAAAATTGCAGAGTCAGTCCGATTGCAATAATTCCTACTTCTGTTTTTATGTTGTTTACGCGTTCCTTTATAGCGACTCGATAGTGCGGCGAACACCCTCGCACCAACGCTATGGATCACTGCACGAAAACCAATTGTTCTGGCCACGGTGACACCAGGATAATCAAAATTTTGCGCAGCGTATAAAAAACACGTTCGTATTAGAAAACACTTTTCTTCTTCCTACTATATAGGGTGTCATGCCCCATTTGAGTCCTATTGCTTTCTTGCACGTGAAGAGTGCTATTGAAGCTTTTCTGTATCTGTCTATGAGATTCAGGTTCCAGTTTAGTTTCCTGTCAAGTATTACGCCCAGGTACCTTGCACTGCTACTGAAGGAAAGTCTTTGATTGTTGAGGATCCCACCTATCCTAAGTCTGGTATGTTATACTTCCTAGTGAAGAGAACCAGCTCGGTCTTTGAGGGGTTAATACCTAATCCGTTATTTTTTGTCCAGTTGGACAAAACACTGAGTTTTTCGCTCATAAGATCGCATAGCGTTTGGGGGTATTTGCTTGTGAAAATAATAGCAACGTCGTCCGCATAGGCTATTACCCTGCAGCCCCCCCTTCCATGTCGCACAGTATTGAGTTGACTGCTATGTTCAATAGGAGTGGAGTGCCTCTGCTGACGTGCCTAGTGAGGGTTGACGCGCATAGTGAAGACATAACCTTCCTGCAGGTGAGTAATTGGTTTATGAGTCCCACCAAGTGGCGGTCCAACCCAAGGTCTGTCAGGGCACCGGTAATCACCGTTGGGATGACGTTATTAAAAGCTCCTTCTATATCCAGGAAAGCTATCAGTGCATATTCCTTTTGGGACATTGATTTTTCTATCTTGGAAACGAGAGAGTGTAGTGCTGTCTCTGTGGATTTCCCTTTATTGTAGGCGTGTTGCGTGTCTGTGATGAGACTTGGATTGAGAGTTGATCTCAGATGCAGACCGATGATTCTTTCAAGTGTCTTTAGTAGGAAGGATGACAGACTAATTGGTCTGAAATCCTTGGGGGTCGTGTGTGACGGTTTCCCTGCTTTGGGGATGAAGACAATTCGGGACTCTAGCCACGATTGCGGTAGGTGTCCAAGAAGTAGGGACCTTTTAAAAATGTCTAGAAGTAAGTTTATGGCTATATATTCCGCATGTTGGAATGAATGGGTATGATTTTGTCTGGATCTGCAGATTTGTATGGTTTAAAACTTTGTATGGCCCAATGGAGGACCTTTGGCACAGTTCGATACTTGTCAGTGTGGCGTTTGTTTGTTGGGAGGTGAGAGCGTTTTGGATGTTTCCTGGGAAGTGAGTGTCTAGAAGTATCTCCAAAGATTCCAAAGGTAGCCTAGGGTTGTGGCCGATTGGGAGAGGATTTTTCTAAGCATGGCTGCTTCAGTTGTATTTTCAATTTCTGAGCGGAAGGAATGCCACGAGGATCGCTTTGCTTTCCTGATGGCTTTTTAGTAATTAGCAAGGGCTTTCTTGTAAGCGGTCCACAGGGCCTCCTCCTTTCCTGCCTTGGCCCTGTTAAAAAGGGTTCTGCAGTCCATTCGGAGGGGGGATAGTTCTGCTGACCACCAGGACGGTTTTCTTTTTCTTTTGGGCTTGCTATTGGGGCACGCCTTATTTAGTGCATAGTTGCAGGTTTCTGTGAAAATTGAGACTAGTTCGCCTATACTAGAAATTGTTTGAGGGTATGGAGGTGGATCCGCTGGGATTTTTTCCCTTAAAATATTTTTGTATTTTTCCCAGTCTGTTTTCCTTGGGTTGGAAAGAACTGCTGGCTTTGAGGCGCTGATTGTGAGGGTTGTTTCCATATAACTGTGGTCCGAGAAAGAGTGCTTATCTAGCACTCTCCAGTGAGTTACTTTCTTTAATAGTGGTTTAAAGACGAGAGTTAGGTCTATTACCTCTTTTCGGATCTTAATGATAAAGGTGGAGTCATTACCGTTGTTGCATAAGAAAGATTTGAACTAAAAATGAAGTTGAAAAGAGATTCACCGTGGTCGTTTGTGTTTGTCCTTTCCCATTGTGTGTGGTGGGCGTTTGCATCACAGACTACTAGGAGGCGTATGTTTTGCTATTCGCTGTCTTGTACCAGTCTTCTTACCAGCTCATCCAGCGGTTCTTGCCTTTCGAAGGCCATGTACGATGACAGCATACGGAACGGAGATGGCTGACTCTCCACGGTGGCTGCCGCGTTATCTGCATCGCTGTAATTATGGAGCAGAAAAATGCTGAGGTGCTTTTTGGCTAAGATGCAGGCCCTTACTTTACCTTTGCTGGGAGCTGTTAGAGGCTTATATTCCTTAGTCCCTAATCGTGAAACCTTTTCTCCCACTATCCAAGGTTCCTGGATCAGGACTATGTCGACTCCATCCTCAGCCAAATGGAGTTGAAGAGCAGCAGAAGCTGCCTTACTGTGGTGGAGGTTTATTTGCAGAAGCCTCACGGACATCTGCAGTGGGCATCTCCACCACGGTTGTATCGCAACAAATCCGGCGCCCTCATAAACCTCCCCCAGCTCATTTACTGCGGCTTTGTAAAGCTCCGCAGAGCGCTCGTCGTCGCAGGCGATCACCTTGACGCTGCCTTGGAACCATCCGTCTTTGCAGACAGGGGGGGGTCCAGGTTCTTTGGCTAGAATTTCAAAGCATTTTGTGGCTAGGACTGCTTCCACCCACTTCCACTTATTACGTGGAATCCTACCTCTCGGGTCGTTTTTGTCGACCACGCCCAGAAAAATGCGGTTTTTCGCGATCTCCGCAAAGATCGCCCTGGCTGTATGCGTTGCCGCTTTGCCGACGGGTCGTAGGGAACGTCCTGGGAGCGCACCCTCTTAGGTGGAGGTCGCTTTTTGGCTTTGGGGCTTCCTTGCCGAAGTTTGGCAATACGGATCTTGCCCATTCCACCTTTTTTATCCATTCCGCAGAAGGAGCCGTTTTCAATCTCTCCTGGCCCCGCAGATCGTTTCTCTGCGTAGGTGTATTTGCCGTAACCGGTTGCCACTGAGTGCTTGCCGTCCTTGGCTGCGCCTGAAGGGGGCATCATGGCACTAGGGCCCGGAGATGTTCCCATGGCGACGGCTTTGGGCGGCTTACACTCAGTCTCCTCAGACTTGAGGCGGGGTTCACCCGAACCCGATCCTGTGGTGGTGGCCAGGCAGGTGGGCTCAATCGCCAACTTCGCTGCCTCCAGAAGTAACATAGACATTATTCAGCGAGCTCCGTCAACAATTCTGAGAACTATAACTAAGCTAGATTAAGATTTGAATACTTATTGTAAGTCACTTAAAGCAAAGGAAAGATTCAATAAATAATAGAAAGCAAAAAAAAGAGAATCTAAGAAACTTTTTAAGTTTTCAGTCTTTCCATCGAACTCTGGGATGAGTTTTGGCTAATTTGAGAAATTCAGTCGGTGTGATAGCCATTTTGTCTTGTTCGATTAGGGACTCTAACTCACTATCACTGTCAGATTCAACGAAAATTAAAAGTTTTTATATTCTAGTTCCGCAAGATGACTTTCTATAAATTCAGCATGCAGTAGCAAATCATTGCTACATTAATATCAGTTTTTATACCCGATTCTCGTAGAGTAAAAGGGTATACTAGATTCGTTGAAAAGTATGTAACAGGCAGAAGGAAGTGTTTCCGACCATATAAAGTATATATATTCTTAATCAGGATCAATAGCCGAGTCGATCTGGCCATGTCCGTCTGTCCGTCCGTCTGTCCGTCCGTCTGTCCGTCCGTATGAACGTCGAAATCTCAGAAACTATAAAAGCTAGAAAGTTGAGATTCAGCATGCAGATTCCAGAGACATAGTCGCAGCGCAAGTTTATCGATTCATGTTGCAACGCCCACAAACCGCAAAAAACTGCCACGCCCACACTTTTGGAAAATGTTTTGATATTTTTTCATAGTTTTATTAGTCTTGCAAATTTCTCTCGATTTGCCAAAAAAAAATTTTGCCACGCCCACTCTAACGCCCACAAACCGCAAAAAACTGCCACGCCCACACTTCTAACAAGAGAGAACGCTATAGTCGAGTTCCCCGACTATCTGATACCCGTTACTCAGCTAGTGGAAGTGCCAAGGAGAGTCTTCATCACTGACAGTTTTTGACGGTTTTTGGGCGTTAGAGTGGGCGTGGCAAAAAGTTTTTTGGCAAATCGATAAAAATTTACAAGACTAATACAAAAATGAAAAAATATTAAATCATTTTTCAAACATACGCAATATTTGCACCAAAATTGTTATACCCGTTACTCGTAGAGTAAAAGGGTATACTAGATTCGTTGAAACGTATGTAACAGGCAGAAGGAAGTGTTTCCGGCCATATAAAGTATATATATTCTTGATCAGGATCAGTAGCCGAGTCGATCTGGCCATGTCCGTCTGTCCGTCGGTCTGTCCGTCTGGCCGTCTGTCCGAATGAACGTCGAGATCTCAGCAACTACAAAAGCTAGAAAGTTGAGATTCAGCATGCAGATTCCAGAGACATCGACGCAGCGCAAGTTTATCGATTCATGTTGCCACGCCCACTATAACGCCCACAAACCGCAAAAAACTGCCACGCCCACACTTTTGGAAAATGTTTTGATATTTTTTCATAGTTTTATTAGTCTTGCAAATTTCTCTCGATTTGCCGATGGGCGATCTAACGCCCACAAACCGCAAAAAACTGTCACGCCCACACTTCTAACTAGAGAGAACGCTATAGTCGAGTTCCCCGACTATCTGATACCCGTTACTCAGCTAGTGGAAGTGCCAAGAAGAGTCTTCATCACTGACAGTTTTTGACGGTTTTTGGGCGTTAGAGTGGGCGTGGCAAAAAGTTTTTTGGCAAATCGATAAAAATTTACAAGACTAATACAAAAATGAAAAAATATTAAATCATTTTTCAAACATTCGCAATATTTGCACCAAAATTGTTATACCCGTTACTCGTAGAGTAAAAGGGTATACTAGATTCGTTGAAACGTATGTAACAGGCAGAAGAAAGTGTTTCCGACCATATAAAGTATATATATTCTTGATCAGGATCAGTAGCCGAGTCGATCTGGCCATGTCCGTCTGGCCGTCTGTCCGTATGAACGTCGAGATCTCAGGAACTACAAAAGCTAGAAATTTTAGAATAAGCATACAGACTCCAGAGACATAGACGCAGCGCAAGTTTGTCGATTCATGTTGCCACGCCCCCTCTAACGCCCACAAACCGCCCAAAACTGCCATGCCTACACTTTTGAAAATGTTTTGCTATTTTTTCATTTTCTTATTAGTATTATAAATTTCTATCGATCTGCAGAAAAACTATTTGCCACGCCCACCCTAACGCCCACAAGCCGCCCAAAACTGCCACGCCCACACTTTTGGAAAATGTTTTGATATTTTTTCATAGTTTTATTAGTCTTGCAAATTTCTCTCGATTTGCCAAAAAAAAATTTTGCCACGCCCACTCTAACGCCCACAAACCGCAAAAAACTGCCACGCCCACACTTCTAACAAGAGAGAACGCTATAGTCGAGTTCCCCGACTATCTGATACCCGTTACTCAGCTAGTGGAAGTGCCAAGGAGAGTCTTCATCACTGACAGTTTTTGACGGTTTTTGGGCGTTAGAGTGGGCGTGGCAAAAAGTTTTTTGGCAAATCGATAAAAATTTACAAGACTAATACTAAAATGAAAAAATATTAAATCATTTTTCAAACATTCGCAATATTTGCACCAAAATAGTTATACCCGTTACTCGTAGAGTAAAAGGGTATACTAGATTCGTTGAAACGTATGTAACAGGCAGAAGAAAGTGTTTCCGACCATATAAAGTATATATATTCTTGATCAGGATCAGTAGCCGAGTCGATCTGGCCATGTCCGTCTGTCCGTCTGGCCGTCTGTCCGTATGAACGTCGAGATCTCTGGAACTACAAAAGCTAGAAATTTGAGAATAAGCATACAGACTCCAGAGACATAGACGCAGCGCAAGTTTGTCGATTCATGTTGCCACGCCCCCTCTAACGCCCACAAACCGCCCAAAACTTCCATGCCTACACTTTTGAAAATGTTTTGCTATTTTTTCATTTTCTTATTAGTATTATAAATTTCTATCGATCTGCAGAAAAACTATTTGCCACGCCCACCCAAACGCCCACAAGCCGCCCAAAACTGCCACGCCCATACTTTTGAAAAATGTGAAATTTTTTCACATTTTGGTTCGTCTTGTAAATTTAACTCTATATACCAAACAATTTTTTGCCACGCCCACTCTAACGCCCACAAGCCGCCAAAAACGGTCAGTGTTGTAATTTCTCTTCGCACCTTCACCAGCTGAGTAACGGGTACCAGATAGTCGGGTAACCCGACTATAGCGTTCTATCTTGTTCTACTAGTGTACTATAAAGTAAAAATTTTTGACACTGTCGGACGTAAGGCTATCCTTGTATTTATTGGCAATGCCGACTACTCAATTATACTGTGTTTTTAATGTCTTTTTATGGTTTATTAACAACTCGGTTTTTATTACAGTTCCCTTATTGATTCCTTTATATGCTCTATGAAATTTGTCTTTTATTTAGTTAATTTCCCTTGCTAATTCTATCCATTCCATACTTTTTGTGAGTTCTAACTGATCGAATAATTTTACTCGTATATGGTTTGTATATATAATATATATATTTTTATTTATTCATTGGACATTTACAACATTTACATAATTTATCTTTTTCTTTATTTTATGGCGTTGTTGGTTTCCGTCCGGGCGGTGCAAGTGTACTCGCAGTATGGCGAGCGCAGCTGTCCTTCACAATCATTTGTTCACTTTTTTTCTAGCGGCGGAATCTTCTTCTTTGCGATGTTCTGCCGGAGATGACGGTGCTACTGCATTTGTTCTTGGTAGTTCTCACCATAGATAACCGCAACGCCGTGCCCGTTTCCGAGAGCTGAAATCCAAAATCAGAGAATAAGGGCAGTATGCTTTGGTGGCGTCCAACTCCTCCACTACGTCGGATACGTGGCCGTTATCTTGGTCCCCGCTGCGCATCGAGCTGTTGTCCATGTCTCCCCATGTCACCCATGTCACGGTCGCCATGTATTGCTTGACTAGTTCCCATAAAAAATTAAAGATTTTATATTTTTGAATTTTTATAACCGTTAGTAAAAAGGTATACGAGATTCGTTGAAAACTATTTAACCGGCAGAAAGAAGCGTTGCCGACTATATAAATTATATATATTCTTGATGAGGATCAATAGCCGAGTCGATCTGACAATGACCATCTGTCCGTTTGTCTGTCCGTATAAATGTCGAAATCTCAGTAACTATTATAGATTAGATTAAACATGCAGACTCCCGAGACCCATGTTGCCACGCCCACTCTACCGCCAACAAATCGCAAAAATCTGCCAAGCCCACACTTTTGAAAAAGGTTTTGATATTTTTTATTCTATCAATATGCAGAAAAACTTTATCACGCCCACCTTAAGACCTACAATCCAACCTAAACTGCCACGCCCACACTTTTAAAAAAAGGTTTTGATATTTTTTCAAATTTTTGTTAGTCTGTTCAATTTTTCTCGATTTGCCAAAAAATTTTTTGCTACGCCCGTTCTAACGCCCAGATACCACAACAGTGTTGAAGTCTCTCCTTCGCCCTTCCAATAGCTGAGTAACGGGTAACGGTCTGAATTTTTATTAAATATATATTTTCACATATCTAGCTTAAAACGAAGTCTCAAATATGCTAGGGAAGGCATTGTATGTGTGTATCTGGAGCGAAGATAATTTGTCCATTTTGTACACTTGCACCAAGGCATAGCGAGTTCCGTCTTCTTGTACAAACTTTGTTCCACGAACTGGAAATTCATTCCAGTTCTTCACACCTCAACCCCTTTGACACAGCCGTCATTATATCCATCTTACTCAATCTCGTCTTATTTAGGGATCTCTTTCTCTCTCAAGGGGTTTGGTAACGAGGACGGACCTCACTCAGCTGCAGAGACCGCGGCAAAAACTGTCACAGTCTCGCGCCCAAGCTAAGCAGAAATCCGTTCCTTCCCGGAATCCTCTTCGACTGCTATGCCTCGCACGTAAACAAGGGGTTTGGTAACGAGGACGGACCTCACTCAGCTGCAGAGACCGCGGCAGTAACTTTCACAGTCTCGCGCCCAAGCTAAGCAGAAATCCGTTCCTTCCTGGAATCCTCTTCGACTGCTATGCCTCGCACGTAAACAAAGAGGAAATGTGTTCTTCGCCGGAATTCTCTCCGACACGGCCTTCTCGGCCTATTAGACTTCCCTGTGTGTTAAGTCTTTAATTTACCAGCCAAATCAAAATCTATGAATTTTATATGATTTATTCATTCCTAATCTCTCATGCTGTTACAAAAATATGAATTAACAATTAACTTAAACAAACTAACTTTAACATACATAAATGGAGTCAATTTCCATATTATACATTTCTTCGTTTACATAACTTATTCAGTTTCCATTAACCTGGTCACCAAGACTTCAACTTCATTACAACAATTACAATTTCTTGTTACATTTTAATCAACAAGGTCACTGTTCAGTTTGCTGCTTGTCCCAATGTACGGGAGAGCGGCGATCAGCTGATCGCTCGCTAGTCTCTGGGCAGCGTATACAACGGGGAGAATTGTCACACGACGCTGAACGCCCGCCGCCGGTCTAACTATCTATTTTATTTAACATACATACACACACACGCTGTAAATAATCTTAGCTTAGCTAAATAAATCAGTGAATAATTATAACGATTGAAATTAATTCGACTGTGTTATTTACTCTTGCCGTGGAACCCCCCTTACAATGACCCCGTTTTAAACATATAGGTTAGGTTAGGTTTAACCGGCCGTCGGTTATCCGACGCACTTAGACCATTAGAGGTCCATTGTGATACCGTGTATGTTTTCCCCTCTTGCCCGTCGAGGTTCGTGTGAAGTTAGCAGTTTCCACAGCCGATGTGGATCAGTGTCGGACGTGTCTATCAGAAATCTGCTTCCTAATCGAGCAAGTCTTTTCGCTTTAAGTGCTGGACAGTGGTGATGACTCTCTGTGATGACTCTCATAGCAGTGCTGAGGTTTGCCCTGGTCAATCTTAAAAGTTTTGACGTTCTTTTTATACCCGTTACTCGTAGAGTAAAAGGGTATACTAGATTCGTTGAAAAGTATGTAACAGGCAGAAGGAAGCGTTTCCGACCATATAAAGTATATATATTCTCGATCAGGATCAATAGCCGAGACGATCTGGCCATGTCCGTCTGTCCGTCCGTCTGTCCGTCTGTCCGTCCGTCTGTCCGTCTGTCCGTCCGTATGAACGTCGAGATCTCAGGAACTACAAAAGCTAGAAAGTTGAGATTAAGCATACAGACTCCAGGGACATAGACGCAGCGCAAGTTTGTCGATTCATGTTGCCACGCCCACTCTAACGCCCACAAACCGCCTAAAACTGCCACGTCCACACTTTTGACAAAGGTTTTGATATTTTTTCATTTTTGTATTAGTCTTGTAAATTTTTATCGATTTGCAAAAAAACTTTTGGCCACGCCCACTCGAACGCCCACAAACTGCGCAAAACTGCCACGCCCACACTTTTGAAAAATGTTTTGATATTTTTCCACTTTTGGATTAGACTTGTAAATTTCTATCGATTTCCCAAAAAACTTTATGCCACGCCCACTCTAACGCCTACAAGTCGCCAAAAACTGTCTGTGTTAAAGACTATCCTTCGCACTTCCACTAGCTGAGTAACGGGTATCAGATAGTCGGGGAATTTGACTATAGCGTTCTTTCTTGTTGAGCTTAATTTTGGCCATATTTGGCGTGTTAGGCGACAGTGTGTGGTAATTTTCCATATTGTCTGTTTGTTTCGGCTTAGGTTTTCCCTAAGTAGTAGTTTACAAGTAGCTAAAGGCATACTCATGCCCTCCATCCCTTGTATGAGTGGAGCGGTAGTGCCTTCTCGAGCTAGTCCATCTGCGATGGAGTTGCCTTCTATGTCCCTGTGTCCGGGTACCCATATAAGGCTGATTACGAATTATTGTGTCATCTCATGTAAAGATGATCGGCAATTCGATACTGTTTTTGAGTGGCTTGAGATTGAGGCAATCGATTTGATAGCTGCTTGGCTATCAGTGAAAATGTTTACGTGTGAGCTTTCCGGTTTTAGTGCTTTCAAATGCTTTAGGGCCTCCCTTATTGGTGCACTGTTTGGTATCTCTAAGCCTGATTGCCGCTACTGTGGCCTGTTCCATGCCAGCTAGTTCTGTGCTTGGGAGGTTGAGTATGGCATTTAAGGCTTCGTTTGGGGTGGTGCGTAAAGCTGAGTGCCGCGGCTCTTTGCATCTTTGCTGGCATTTTTATGCTGGATTTCTTTTATAGAGGCGGCCACCATACCACGACCCCATACAGTAGTATTGGTTTGACGATGGCCGTATATATCCAGTTTTCTATATAGGGTGTCATGCCCCATTTGAGCCCTATTTCTTTCTTGCACGTGAAGAGTGCTATTGAAGGTTTTCTGTATCTGTCTGTGAGATTCAGTTTAGTTTCCTGTCAAGTATTACGCCCAGGTACCTTGCGCTGCTACTGAAGGAAAGTCTTTGATTGTTGAGGATCCCACCTATCCTAAGTCTGGTATATTATACTTCCTAGTAAAGAGAACCATCTCGGTCTTTGAGGGGTTAATTCATAGTCCGTTATTTTTGGTCCAGCTGGACAAAACACTGAGTTTTTCGCTCATGAGATCGCATAGCGTTTGGGGGTATTTGCCGGTGAAGATAATAGCAACGTCGTCCGCATAGGCTATTATTCTGCAGCCAACTTGTGATTTGTGCAAAATTTTAAAAAAATAATTCAATCTGTTCTCTTTCTGTCTTTTCGTTTTGTTTACTCTCTCTTTCGTGCGTTGACCGTCGTGCTGTTTGGTGTTGTTTTTGTACTTAACTGCACGGTGTACACGCTCCCTCGCTCTTCCACACAAAATGCTAAAGGGCAGACGGCGCTCTTGCGGTACATTTTCTGATTTTGTCTTTTGGTACAGTGGTCAAAACCTGATTAAACATGGAAACCAATGTTGCCTGCTTCCATAACAAACGCCGTCAGGTAATGAAGCCTGAGCAAGCAAAAATGACCTGTTGGCTATGTCATAGAATGGTGCACACTAAGTGCGCTGGTTTTAACGGCCGAACAAGTGATGACCTAGCTAAAGGCCCTAACCTAAAATACTGTTGTGATACTTGCCTAGGAGTTGCGAATGAAATGCAACTCTTTATGCGCCAAGCTAAAGTTGGCTTGAAAGGACTGATCAGCAGTTTTGGCATTGCTAGAGTTAGTTTTCGTCGAGCTGATGATCTTCTTTCTGCGCTAGATTCCCAATTTAATAGCCTCAAGCTATTAGAAGTATCTCCAAAGCGCAAGAAAGCCGCTGGTAGTAGGCTGCCTATGGGGAATGCCCCGCAACCTTCGGCAAGTGATCAACAGGACTCCACAGCTGATCAGCAAACCCTCTAATGTTGCTTAGATCGGCTGATAAAAAAGATTCGGAGCAAGCCGAATCCAATCCAATCTACAGATTACACCCGTCCCAAATAGGTTACCACCACAAAGGAATATTGAGTCCGGACTACCGGCACAAGTTGGCACTTCAGAAATACAACCTGCAGTGCCAAAACCCCTCTCACTGGTTCCACAAGATAAAACAAAAGCCGACAACATAAAAGTGGAAAAATTTAACTCATCTTTCAAGATAACTGTCCCTAATGAGCTATTCTCGGGCTATTCTAAACTTCCCACACGTGGCCAGATCACTGTCCCATCCTCCTCTACTACTTCTACTTCTTTATCTTCAAAAAACTAAAATCTAGTCTCACTACCTGTTATCAAAATGTAAGAGGCTTGTGTAGTAAGCTAACTAATTTGTATTCTAATAGCCTTTCCTTTGCATCCCATATTATTGTGTTTACAGAGACTTGGTTAAGACCGGAGATACCTAACTCCGAAGTTTTCCCAGGTATGTACACAGTATACAGGCATGATCGTCCCTCCAGGCGGGGTGGTGGAGTCCTAATTGCTGTTAGGTCTACTCTCACGTCAGAGGAGGTATTTTTTGACGAGTTCCGTAACTTAGAATTCTTATGCGTAAAGCTGTCATTCTCTGATAGCTATGTTTATATTACGTGTACATTGCGTACATTCCGCCGTCTTCTGAATTTCCTGAATATATTAACCATTTGTCCGCTATCCAATCCGTTTCAAATAGACTGTCCGATAGGTACCAACTAGTTGTTCTAGGTGATGTAACGAACTGATTTGCTTGGTCTGCTCGCTACGAAATACGTGCGGCTAGCTCAGTAGATTTGTGCGTTCGTCCCACCAAATTTATAATATAACGTGATCACCCGGTTTCCAGTAATGACACTTGCAGTTTTCGTTTCTTGGGTCTTTATTCGTACTTAGCTTTACAATGCAATCTGATCATACGGACGTCTCTACTCTCCCGTCGTAGTACTAGATGACTTGTCCAGCGGCCTCGTTCCTCTTTCTCACCGCTCTCGTCGCCCTGAGTAGGCAGACCTTCGTTGTTGGGCGCTCGTCACTTGGGCTGAGAATTGTTGTCGTACGCAGACTCACGGAAGCTAACGGCTCCGATTCCCCAAGGCAACGCCTGGTTCAAGTACGCGGTCTCCTACACAGTCCGCCGGGTCTACACCACAATCCCTGCCGCTTTCCTGTGCCCTCCTAGGTCGTGTCCTGACGTGTACCGTGCGTTCCTTTTTGTTCTTTCGGTGGCGAATCTTACATATCACTGGCGATATGAAATCCACAATTTGGTACGGCCCATCGAACCTCGGCCGCAAACCCTTCAGCCGCCTTTGATAAATGGTGCTCTTTGGCCCACACCACGTCACCAATCCTCGGCTTCCACTCTCTTCTCCGCAGATTGTAATGCCTCGCTTGGTCCTGGGACATCCTCTCCAGGTTCCTCCGCACAATCTCTAAAATCTCTCTCATCTTCTCAGCGTTTCCTTCCGGTGACTCTGGTTGCCTCGGTAATCTTGGCTCGCGGCCCTGTGTCAAAAATGCCGGTAAGTAGTCTGTTTAATCTGACACACTGGAATTCACAGCCAGCATGATTTCGGGCCATCTTTCATCCCAATTCCTCTGGTTCTGTCCAGCAAACTGTGCTATCATTGTCTTCACTGTGCGGTTGGCTCTCTCCGTCGGATTCTCCTGCGGGGTGTACGGTGCCGTAAACTGCTGCTTTATCCCCATGTCGTTGAGGAACTTCTTGAAAGCCCGGCTCGTAAACTGCACGCCGTTGTCCGTAATCACCACCTTCGGTACTCCAAATCGTGAGCCTATGCGTTCCCTGAATGCCTTCTGCAACGTTTCCGCCGTGGCTGTTCGCAGAGACACCAATTCCGTCCACTTTGAAAACCTGTCGATTAGCACCAACAACTTATTGTTTCCATGCTTCGATCTTGGTAGTGGTCCGAAGAAATCGGCGCACACTGTCGCCCAGGGCTCTTCCGGGATCTGTGTCAACATCTTTCCCGCCGCCTACCGCTGATTCGGCTTGAACCTTGCGCAGTCCTCGCATTTCCGAACGTACGCCCTTGCGTCTCTCTGCATTCCTGGCCAATAGTACCGGGCTGCAAGCCACGCAATCGTCTTCGGACTGCCTACATGACCGGCTGCCGGGGAATCGTGGTTTTCGCGCAGGACAGTTTCCCTCAGCTGCCGGGGTGCACATAGCTTCCAGGTCACTACATCCTCGTTCCCTGCTCAATGCGGAATTTGCCGCATTAGGGTGCTGCCCTCCCATACGTAGTCTGGGAACTTTTGTGGATGCGCTTTTATCTTTTCTCGCATTTCCGCGATCCAGCTGCATTCTGCTTCGGCCTCTGTGTCCTGCGTTTTCCTCAGCATTTAGGGTTCTACTGAGACCGATTCTGACAGTGGCTGCCTAGACAACGCATCTGCTACCAAGTTCAGCTGGCCTTTCCTATATGCGACCTCAAAGTCATACTGCTGAAGCTCCAACGCCCATCTGGAAATTCTTCCCGAAGGGCTTTCTATGTGGTTCAACCACCTCAGTGCCATGTGATCCGTAACTACCTTAAAGGCGCAGCCCTCCAGGTACGGCTTCAGCTTCCGGGTTGCCCACACAATTGCCAATCACCCTTTCTCTGTTATTGAGTAGTTCTTCTCGGCTCCGTTTAGGGTCTGGCTGGAGTATAAAATGACCTTTTCGCCTTCTTCTGTGTCCTGTGTGAGGATCGCGCCAATTCCGTAGTCAGTGGCGTCCGTTTGCAGGATGAACATTTTTCCGAAATCAGGGCACGTCAAGACTGGGTCGGTAACTAGACTGGCTTTTACCTCCTCGAAGGCTTGCTGGTGGTCCTGTGACCATGTCCACTTGGTACCCTTGCGGAGAAGGTCGTCATACTGTTGAGTGGCGTTACGATGCGCGCGAAGTCCGGCACGAAACGTCGGTACCAAGATCCGACTCCAAGGTATTGCCTCAGCTCGCGGACCGATGACGGTGGTTCCAGCTGGGCTATGGCCGCTACCTTCTCTGGGTCCGTGCCTATCCCTTGGCCCTAGGTACAGTAGTTCTGGCTTGAAGAACTGGCATTTCCCCGGGTTTATTCTCAGGTTCGCGCTGTTCAACCGACGGAACACTTCCCTGAGGTTTCTTTTGTGTTCCTCTAGGGTGCGGCCAATCACGATTATGTCATCTTGATATTTCCGGTCCAAACACCTGATCCAGGGAACGTTGAAATGTGGCCGACGCGAAGTGTAATCCAAACGGCATCACTCTCCATTGGAACAGCCCTTTCCCTGGGACCATGAAAGCCGTGAACCTCCGGCTTGACTCCTCCAACGGTATTTGCCAATACCCATCCTTGAGGTCCAGACTGCTTATGAAGCGCGCCTCCCTGAGTTGGTCGAGGATGTAGTTTATCCGTGGCATCGGGTAGGCATCCTTTATGGATTTCGCGTTTATCTGCCTGAAGTCCACGCATAGTCTCCATTTTCCCGTTTTCTTCTTTACCATGACTATGGGTGAGCTGTACGGGCTCCTTGAATGCTCTACCATTACCATCTCCAGAAGTTTGTCCACCTTGAATCTTTGGATTCTTGGGGTAGTATCTCTGCTTAATTGGTTTAACATCCTTCATGGTTATCGTGTGCTCGGCTATACTAGATGTTCCGGTCATGGAGTGAAACTCCGCGAGCTCTGTTTCCAGGAATTTATTCATGTCATCCTCTTCGCCGTCCTTTTGGACTACTGCGACCGACAACTTCTCCTCGAGCCACCCTTTATGTCTGCCTCTGGCCGCTATTCGGATTTCATGACCGGCGCACCTGATCTCGGCCCCGACTTGCGTGAGGAAATTCCACCCCAGCACCAACGCATCCACTATTCCTGGTAATATCAGCAGGCTCATGCTGAGTCGCCTGTTACCGAGCTCCACTCCTATTTCGAGCTTTGCGTTGATTTCGCCGCACCTACCATCTGCCAACCTAACCTGCCGTCGTATCCTTATAATCGCTCCGCGGGCAGCTAGCTTGTCCGCCAGCTCTTCGCTTATGAAGCTTGCTGTTGCCCCGGTGTCGATTGTGGCATTGTACGTGTCCCCACCGATCGTCACCGCTGCGGACAACTGCAGCTCCTCCTCGATTAATTTTTCAGTTAGTTTGGAGAGGCGGCACCCTGCGACCCCGGCTCGCCTCTCTGCGGCTGGGATCGCTGCCCATTTCCCGCCGTCTGGCAGCATTCCGTACTTCGGATTCCTATTTTTCCGAACAGCAGCCTCTAATGTCAGCAGCCTCTTGCGGATTGGCAACATGGGTTGGGTTTTGACCCGAGTTGCCCCCAAGAGTCGTCCCCGTGTGTCTCTGGGTGGTGACTGGCGGCCTCAATAGGGTTGTGTTTTGTCGTCTAGATTGCACCGGGGTATATTGCGCCCACTGTTCCTGGGTCTGCGTACCCAGATATTCTGAGTCCTCACACCTTCTACACGTGACGTGTGTTGCGGCCGGGGCTGTGTTGCGGCTGAATTTATGCTCTTTCGCAAAGGCTTCCCGCTCCCTGTGCAATTCCTCGTACTCATCTGCCAGGATCATGAGTGCCTCTAGGTCGTCCACGTGGTAGGATCTCAACGCTATTCGGAGGTCTGGCGTGCAGTTCTCCTTAATGAGCTCCAGCGTTTCCTTTTTCCCATAACCGAGGGGTCTTACCAGGGTCTGCATCTCAACCATGTAGTCCTTAAATGCTTCCCTAAGCCCTTGCTTCCTTTGTTTCACCCTGTCCGCGAGTTTCGTGAAGTATCCCCTGGGCAGGAAATACGTTTGGAAGCTATCTATAAATACGGCCCAAGTTCTCCAGTGTTTGTTGTTTGAAATGTACCATTTCAGAGCCTTTCCCTGCATTAATTTCGGCATGGCTCGGGGAATCATGTTCAGGTCCAAACCGTATGTGTTTGCGGTCCACTCCACCTGCTCCAGGAATTCGATGGCTTTTTTTTCTCCGTCGAAGCGAAAAGAACATTCTCTCACATGTTTCGCTACTTTTGCGTAGTCCGGCTGGCTGGGCCTGGGTCTTTCTGGACTTGGCCTCCTTTCCCTGCTCGTCTCTCTCCGTTGACGTTCTCGAAACATCTCCTCCATGTTCCGACTTGCGATTAAGTCTTCACCCTCGGGGTTCGTAAGCTTTACGCTTGGACCTGGTCTGTCTGGATATGCTGCCTCCAACTCTGTCCAGACTGCTGCGAGCTTCGGGTCGTTTTCGGTCTCTGCGTAGTACTCCGCTAGGGCCTTTCGCATGTCCTCTGTCCTTCCGGACAGCGATATGCGCAACCTCTGTGCGACATATGCGAAATCTTCCTTTTTGAGACGGTAGATCCAACTTCTACCCATACTGCTTTATTTGTGTATACTGCCGGGATAATCACGGTATTTGGGCGCCAGATGTAACGAACTGATTTGCTTGGTCTGCTCGCTACGGAATACGTGCGGCTAGCTCAGTAGATTTGTGCGTTCGTCCCACCAAATTTATAATATAACGTGATCACCCGGTTACCAGTAATGATACTTGCAGTTTTCGTTTTTTGGGTCTTTATTCGTACTTAGCTTTACAATGCAATCTGATCATACGGACGTCTCTGCTCTCCCGTCGTAGTACTAGATGACTTGTCTAGCGGCCTCGTTCCTCTTTCTCACCGCTCTCGTCGTCCTGAGTGGGCAGACCTTCGTTGTTGGGCGCTCGTCACTTGGGCTGAGAATTGTTGTCGTACGCAGACTCACGGAAGCTAACGGCTCCGATTCCCCAAGGCAACGCCTGTGAAACCGCAACACGCCAACCCCACGTCTTTTCGGACTGGTGGCGCCTGTACCACGCCTGCTTGGATCGCACGGACACACCAGGCTATCGCCTGGTTCAAGTACGCGGTCTCCTACACAGTCCACCGGGTCTACACCACAATCCCTGCCGCTTTCCGGTGCCCTTCTAGGCCTGACTTCGCTTGTTGAATGTCTCCGGGCTACCCGTGCTTCTTCGAATCGGACCTCAGCTACCTGCGTCTCAATTCGGAGATTTTCCATGTCCCGAACGTCTTGACGTAGCGATCTTGCTCCTTGTTGACTACCACGGCTGTAGCTCTTTGCTGACTTCGTTCATCACTCGTTCACTTGTATACTTGTTCTCCTCGATTGTCCAGCTTCCAGCGTTCGGCCCGCTTTTATAGGCCTTCTTTAACGGTTCATCCCTCTGGTCTCCAGTCTCCGGATCCAAACTCCACGGTTTTACCGTTGGCCCGGTCTAAAGTCCAGCTTGTACCGTTACTTTCCTTTATGCCTTCTGACTTCTGGCTCAGAGTCTCCAAACTCTCTTTCTCCGGGCTCTGAGTCTCCAAACTCTCTTCCTCCAGTTTAGAGTCTCCAAACTCTCTTCTCTCAGAGTCTCCGAACCCTCTTTTTTCCAATTCAGAGTCTCCAAACTCTCCTTCTCCAGTTCCGCACTGCCGTTACTACGCGTTGACTTGTTGTGTAACTGGCAACGGCAGGCCCTCCTCATGCGATCACTATTCGCATTTGTGCGGAGTTTTAATTCCTCACAGTGACTTTAATATACCAGGCACTAAGTGGTCCACAGAAGAACAGTCGAATATTCTCCTGCCTATAGCACAGCATGACTTTATTGACGTCTTGCTCGACATATCGTTGCCGCAAGTTAATTATATTCGAAATTCTCTTGGTCGTTTATTGGATCTATGTTTTGTTACAAGTCCTGAAAGTGTGTTTCTCACTAGAGTAGCAACTCTTAGTCAACCAGAAGATCCATACCATCCAACTTTCGAGGTGACAATCGACACAGGTACCGTAATAAAAAAAAGGCCAGATAAGTCATTCAAACGAATTCATTGTTTTCGTAAGGCAAACTTTTGGAGGCTAAATCTTTTTATATCTGGCTTTAATTGGTCCGATCTTTATTCTTGCAACATAATGGCCGATGCCATAAATATTTTGTATACAGCAATTAAATCATTTTTCAACTCTTGTGTTCCGATGTACTATCCGTCTATCTCTAACTAACCTCCTTGGTTTAATAAAGAGTTGACACATCTATGAAATGTTAAGTCCAGACTTTATATAAAATAAAAAAATACCTGTTCTCAATCTATATTTTCTAAATATGTAAGTGCTCGGTTAAATTTTACCGTGCTAATTGCTCAGTGTTATAAGAATTATTTAAACCGTTGTAAGTTCCAGTTCGCACAGGATCCCAAACAGTTTTATAATTTCGTTAACCACGTATTCTACGTTACCTCATTCCGAACGACCTTACTTTTACGCGGTGTCAAAGTCAAATTTAATATTCTGTCCCACTTTAAACGAAAGCTCACTGCTTTATGATCTTCAGCGAGTTAAGCCTGTCTATTCGCCAGGTCCCGACGGAATTCCTGGCTGTGTGCTTAGATTCTGTGCGGAAGCCTTGTGCAAACCTCTACTAAAACTATTTAGCTTATCTCTGGAATCTACACAGTTCCCCCAAATATGGAAGGAGTCCTTTGTGATCCCTCTCCATAAAAAAGGTAGCAAATCGGATGCAACAATTACAGAGGAATCTAGAAATTGTCTGCTATCCCTAAGCTTTTTGAAAACGTTATCACTCCTCATTTGCAGCACCTTTGTAGGTCAATTATTTCACCATGTCAGCATGGGTTCATGAAATGCAGATCAACAACTACTAACCTTCTGGAGCTAACCTCCTTTGTAGTACAGGGTTTCAAAAATAATCTTCAAACAGATGTCATTTATACGGATTTTAGTAAAGCATTCGACTCTGTCAAGCATTCACTTTTAATAAAAAAACTTGGTTTATTAGGTTTTCCTGTTGAATGGCAGGACGCAACGGGTCCTCTTTAAAAATTCTCTTTCTTGTATTCTCCGAGTCACATCCGGTGTCCCACAAGGGAGCCACCTAGGTCCGCGCCTTTTTACCTTATTTATTAAAGACTTTCCCTTAATAATAAATCATTCGCGTGTACTAATGTACGCTGATGATGTAAAATTATGCTTGCAATATAAGGACTTACAATCCGATCTAGATTGCTTTCAAACCTGGTGCCGTGATAACGTATTAAACTTAAATGGCTCTAAATGTAAAGTTATAACCTTTTGTCGTGCCAACTCAATGCACGCGACTTACACTTTAAGTGGGTAATCTTTGGACAGAATAACACATGTTCATGATCTTGGTGTTTTTCTGGACCCTAAACATAAATTTTCAGACCATATTTCGTCTATTGTCAATAAGGTCAAGGGTGTGCTTGGTTTTATAAAACGGTGGTCAAAGGAATTTGATGATCCTTACATGACCAAAACCTTATTTATATCTTTAGTCCGTCCGATCCTCGAGTATGGATCACCTGTTTGGAGTCCACAATATGAAAATTACTCGGACCGCATTGAATCGGTTCAAAAGGCGGCTGGAAACAGGTCCCCTGGCAAGGTTATGTCCCTGTCAGAGGATTCTGGCAAATGGTAGTCGGGCGTCCCGGGCCGGACTAAGGTGTCACTCGACACGGTCAGCCTGGCTGAGGGCCCGGGTCCCAAAATAGCTCAGTCTCAAACGGAGAGCTCAAGGTACCTGGCGACACCCTGTTCTAAGAAGCCTTACCCGGCGTCGCGGATCTCCGCCCGGGTGAACCCTCTTTTTCTCCGCAACTCCGCAACACAAAGCCGTCGCCATGGGAACATCTACAGGCCCTAGTGCCATAATGCCCCCTTCAGGCGCAGCTAAGGACGCCAAGCACTCAGTGGCAACTGGTAACGGCAAATTCACCTACGCAGAACGAAGATCTGCAGGGCAAATCCTACACAGCCAGGAGAAATCGAAAACGGCTCCTTCTGCTGAATGGATGAAGAAGGTGGAATGGGCAAGACCCGTTTTGCCAAACTTCGGCAAGGAAGGCCCCAAGCCATCCAAGCCTACAGAGGTCAAAAAGCGACCTCCACCTAAGAGGGGCGCTCCCAGGACGTTCCCTCCGACCCCTCGACGAAGCGGCAACATGTACAGCCAGGGCGATCTTTTGCGGTGATCGCGAAAAACCGCATTCTCCTGGGCATGGTCGACAGAAACGTCCCCAAGTGGCAAGATTCCACGAAACAAGTGGAAGTGGATGGAGGCAGCCCTAGCCACAAAATGTTTCGAAATTATTGCTAAAGAACCTGGCCCCCCTCCTGTCTGCAAAGACGTGAGATGGTTCCAAGGCAGCGTCAAGGTGATCGCCTGTGACGACGAGCGCTCTGCGGAGCTATAAAAAGCCGCAGTAAAGGAGCTGGGGAGGTGCTGCAGCGATGCAACCCACACCTTCCCACCTCGGACTGGCGAGTGGTGAAGGTCGACGAGATGGAAGGGTCAACAAACCACGCCATCCTCATCTTAAACAAGGAGTCCCTAGCTCCCATTGAGGCCGCTCACGGGGAGCTAAACTTCGAGTTTAGCTCAGTGACCATAAAGGTCTATAAATCGGACTCCGCCAAGGATGATCAGGAAGGCGGTGGAGGAGTTATCGCGGAGATTGCCTCTGAGATCGAGGCATTGGAAGCCGAGGACGGCTACTTGACCGATGCTTCAATTCTCCGCAGCCTCGCAGCCTCCGCAGCCTCGCCTATGGTTCCAATGACGGACCTAGACACATCGGACGAGGAGGGAGCCGACACTACCGTGGTGGAGATGCCCACAGCAGATGTCCGTGAGGGCTCTGCAAATAAACCTCCACCTCAGTAAGGCAGCTTCTGCTGCTCTTCAGCTTCATCTGTCTGAGGATGGATTGGACATAGTCCTGATCCAGGAACCTTGGATAGTGGGAAGAAAGGTTTCAGGATTAGGCACTAAGGAATATAAGCTTCTAACAGCTCCTAGCGAAGGTAAAGTAAGGGCCTGCATTTTAGCTAAAAAGCACCTCAGCATTTTTCTGCTCCATAATTACATCGATGCAGATAACGCGGCAGCCACCGTGGAGAGTCAGCCATCTTCGTTCCGAGTGCTGTCATCGTACATGGCCTACGAAAGGCAAGAACCGCCGGATGAGCTACTAGGCTTTGCCCACCACACACAATGGGAAAGCACAAACACAAACGACCGCGGTGAGTCTATATTCAACTTTATCTTTAGTTCAAATTATTTCATATGCAACAAAGGTAATGACCCCACCTTTATCATTAAGATCCGAAAAGAGGTAATAGACCTAACTTCCGTCTCTAAACCACTATTAAAAAAAGTAACTCACTGGAGGGTGCTAGATAAGCACTCTTTCTCGGACCACAGGTATGTAGAAACGACCCTCACAACCAACCCCTCAAAACCAGCAGTTTTCACAAACCCAAGAAAAACAGACTGGCAAAAATACAAAAATATTTTAAGGGAAAAAATCCCAATGAATCCCCCTCGATACCTCCAAACAATTTCTAGTCTAAACGAACTAGTCTCAATTCTCACAGAAACCTGCAACTATGCACTAAAAAAGGGCCTGCCCCAATAGCAAGCCCAAAAGAAAAAGAAAACCTCCCTGGTGGTCAGCAGAACTATCCCCCCTCCGAATGGACTGCAGAACACTTTTTAACAGGCCCAAGGCAGGAAAGGAGGAGGCCCTGTGGACCGCCTACAAGAAAGCCCTTGCAAACTACAAAAAAGCCATCAGGAAAGCAAAGCGATCCTCGTGGCATTCCTTCTGCTCAGAAATTGAAAATATATTCAAACTGAAGCAGCCAGACTAGACACTCACTTCCCAGGAAACAGCCAAAACGCTCTCACCTCCCAACAAACAAACGCCACACTGGCAAGTATCGAACTGTGCTTAGACCAAAAGGTCCTCCATTGGGCCATACACAGTTTTAAACCATACAAATCTGCAGGTCCAGACAAAATCACACCCGCGCAAATCCAACATGCGGGAAATATAGCCATAAACTTACTTCCAGACATTTTTAAAAGGTCCCTACTTCTTGGACACTTACCGCAATCGTGGCTAGAGTCCCGAATTGTCTTCATCCCCAAAGCAGGGAAACCATCACACACGACCCCCAAGGATTTCAGACCAATTAGTCTGTCATCCTTCCTACTTAAGACACTTGAAAGAATCATCGGCCTGCATCTGAGATCAACTCTCAATCCAAGTCTCATCATAGACACGCAACACGCCTACAAAAAAGGGAAATCGACAGAGACAGCACTACACTCTCTCGTCTCCAAGATAGAAAAATCAATGTCCCAAAAGGAATATGCGCTGGTAGCTTTCCTGCATATAGAAGGAGCTTTTAATAACGTCATCCCAACGGCGATTACCGGAGCCCTGACAGACCTTGGGTTGGCACGTCAGCAGAGGCACTCCGCAAGGAGGCGTCCTCTCCCCACTTCTATGGAACATATGTAGCAGTCAACTCGATACTATGCGACATGGAAGGGGGGCTGCAGGATAATAGCCTATGCGGACGACGTTGCTATTATCTTCACAGGTAAATACCCCCAAACGCTATGCGATCTCATGAGCGAAAAACTCAGTGTTTTGTCTAGCTGGACCAAAAATAACGGACTAGGAATTAACCCCTCAAAGACCGAGCGGGTTCTCTTCACTAGGAAGTATAATATACCAGACTTAGTCCCACATATCCTCAACAATCAAAGACTTTCCTTCAGTAGCAGCGCAAGGTACCTGGGCGTAATACTTGACAGGAAACTAAACTGGAACTTGAACCTCACAGACAGATACAGAAAAGCTTCAATAGCACTCTTCACGTGCAAGAAAGCAATAGGGCTCAAATGGGGCATGACACCCTATATAGCAAACTGGATATATACGGCCATCGTCAGACTTTATGGGGTCGTGGTATGGTGGCCGGCACTGAAAAAAAAATCCAGCATAAAAATGCTAGCAAAGATGCAAAGAGCCGCGGCACTCTGCATTAGCAGAACTTTACGCACCACCCCAAACGAAGCCCTAAATGCCATACTCAACCTTCCAAGCACAGAACTAGCTGGCATGGAACAGGCCACAGTAGCGGCAATCAGGCTTAGAGATACCAAACAGTGGAACCCACAAGAAGCGGGTCACTCATGTATCCTAAAACACTCAAATAATCGCCTCCAGGACAGACTACTGCACTCCAACGGAGTACATACAAACACCGTTCAACACAATTATCCCAGAAGGGGACGAGTGGAACTCACAGACACCTGGCCCTCAGAATGCAATATTCTTCTATACGGACGGGTCAAAACTACAGAACAGAGTAGGAGGAGGAGTTTACTCCGAACAACTAGGCCTACGCATCTCGTTTAGACTCCGCGATCATTGCAGCGTCTTCCAGGCTGAAGTGGCAGCAATAAGGGAGGCCCTAAAACACTTAAAATCACTAAAGCCGGAAGGCTCACATGTAAACATTTTCAGTGACAGCCAAGCAGCTATCAAATCGATTGTATCGAATTGCCGATCATCTTTACACGAGATGACACAACAATTCGTAATCAGCCTTATGGGTACCCGGACACAGGGACATAGAAGGCAACTCCATCGCAGATGAACTAGCTCGAGAAGGCACTACCGCGCCACTTATTCAAGAGATGGCATGAGTATGCCTTTAGGCACATGTAAATTACTACTATGGGAAAACCAAAACCGAAACAAACAGACAATATGGGAAAATACCACACACTGTCGCCTAACACGCCAAATGTGGCCAAAAATAAACTCAAAAAGAACGTCAAAGCTCTTAAGGTTGACCAGAGCACAGGGCATTAGTTGATAGGCACCCATGCCAGAAGACTAAATGCTCCGTATAATGATTTCTGCCGTAGCTGTAGGGACGAAGAAATGGTAGAAACGGTAGAGCATCTACTTTGCCACTGCCCAGCACTGCAAGCGAAAAGACTTGCTCAACTAGGAAGCAGATTCCTGATAGATACGTCCGACCTATCCGACACCGATCCACATCGGATACAAAAATTCACCAGCGCCTCTGGCTGGGGAAACTGCTAACTTCACACGAACCTCTACGGGTAAAAGGGGAAAACACACACGGAATCACAATGGACCTCTAATGGTCTAAGTGCGTCGGATAACCGACGGCCGGTAAAACCTAGCCTAACCTAACCTACCCTCCTTAGGTAACCGTAGAACGATGCTTGGAACAGTCTTTATTTTTAACCTTATTCGTGGTGAAGTTGATAGTCCCGACTTGGTTAGTCGGCTAAACTTTACTGTTCCAAGCAGATTTACTAGAAATTACGTACCTCTAATTTTAAATCATTGTAGATCTAACTATGAGTTGCATGAGTTGACTGCTATGGTCCAAAGAAGTGGGGCGAGGACGCCTCCTTACGGAGTGCCTCTGCTGACGTGCCTAGTGAGGGTTGACGCGCCTAGTGAAGACATAACCTGCCTGCAGGTGGGCAGTTGGTTTATGAGTCCCACCAAGTGGCGGTCCACCCCAAGGTCTGTCAGGGCTCCGGTAATCACCGTTGGAATGACGTTGTTAAAAGCTCCTTCTATATGCAGGAAAGCTACCAGCGCATATTCCTTTTGGGACATTGATTTTTCTATCTTGGAGACGAGAGAGTGTAGTGCTGTCTCTGTCGATTTCCCTTTTTTGTAGGCGTGTTGCGTGTCTATGATGAGACTTGGATTGAGAGTTGATCTCAGATGCAGGCCGATGATTCTTTCAAGTGTCTTAAGTAGGAAGGATGACAGACTAATTGGTCTGAAATCCTTGGGGGTCGTGTGTGATGGTTTCCCTGCTTTGGGGATGAAGACAATTCGGGACTCTAGCCACGATTGCGGTAGGTGTCCAAGAAGTAGGGACCTTTTAAAAATGTCTGGAAGTAAGTTTATGGCTATATTTCCCGCATGTTGGATTTGCGCGGGTGTGATTTTGTCTGGACCTGCAGATTTGTATGGTTTAAAACTGTGTATGGCCCAATGGAGGACCTTTTGGTCTAAGCACAGTTCGATACTTGCCAGTGTGGCGTTTGTTTGTTGGGAGGTGAGAGCGTTTTGGCTGTTTCCTGGGAAGTGAGTGTCTAGTCTGGCTGCTTCAGTTTGAATATATTTTCAATTTCTGAGCAGAAGGAATGCCACGAGGATCGCTTTGCTTTCCTGATGGCTTTTTTGTACTTTGCAAGGGCTTTCTTGTAGGCGGTCCACAGGGCCTCCTCCTTTCCTGCCTTGGGCCTGTTAAAAAGTGTTCTGCAGTCCATTCGGAGGGGGGATAGTTCTGCTGACCACCAGGGAGGTTTTCTTTTTCTTTTGGGCTTGCTATTGGGGCAGGCCCTTTTTTAGTGCATAGTTGCAGGTTTCTGTGAGAATTGAGACTAGTTCGTTTAGACTAGAAATTGTTTGGAGGTATCGAGGGGGATTCATTGGGATTTTTTCCCTTAAAATATTTTTGTATTTTTGCCAGTCTGTTTTTCTTGGGTTTGTGAAAACTGCTGGTTTTGAGGGGTTGGTTGTGAGGGTCGTTTCTACATACCTGTGGTCCGAGAAAGAGTGCTTATCTAGCACCCTCCAGTGAGTTACTTTTTTTAATAGTGGTTTAGAGACGGAAGTTAGGTCTATTACCTCTTTTCGGATCTTAATGATAAAGGTGGGGTCATTACCTTTGTTGCATATGAAATAATTTGAACTAAAGATAAAGTTGAATATAGACTCACCGCGGTCGTTTGTGTTTGTGCTTTCCCATTGTGTGTGGTGGGCAAAGCCTAGTAGCTCATCCGGCGGTTCTTGCCTTTCGTAGGCCATGTACGATGACAGCACTCGGAACGAAGATGGCTGACTCTCCACGGTGGCTGCCGCGTTATCTGCATCGATGTAATTATGGAGCAGAAAAATGCTGAGGTGCTTTTTAGCTAAAATGCAGGCCCTTACTTTACCTTCGCTAGGAGCTGTTAGAAGCTTATATTCCTTAGTGCCTAATCCTGAAACCTTTCTTCCCACTATCCAAGGTTCTTGGATCAGGACTATGTCCAATCCATCCTCAGACAGATGAAGCTGAAGAGCAGCAGAAGCTGCCTTACTGAGGTGGAGGTTTATTTGCAGAGCCCTCACGGACATCTGCTGTGGGCATCTCCACCACGGTAGTGTCGGCTCCCTCCTCGTCCGATGTGTCTAGGTCCGTCATTGGAACCATAGGCGAGGCTGCGGAGGCTGCGAGGCTGCGGAGAATTGAAGCATCGGTCAAGTAGCCGTCCTCGGCTTCCGATGCCTCGATCTCAGAGGTAATCTCCGCGATCACTCCTCCACCGCCTACCTGATCCTCATTGGTGGAGTCCGATTTGTAGACCTTTATGGTCACTGAGCTGAAGCCGAAGTTTAGCTCTCCATGAGCGGCGTCAATGGGAGCTAGGGACTCCCTGTTCAGGATGAGGGTGGCCTGGTTTGTTGGCCCTTCCATCTCGTTGACCTTCACCACTCGCCAGTCCGAGGTGGGAAGGTGTGGGTTGCATCGCTGCAGCACCTCCCCAGCTCCTTTACTGCGGCTTTTTATAGCTCCGCAGAGCGCTCGTCGTCACAGGCGATCACCTTGACGCTGCCTTGGAACCATCTCACGTCTTTGCAGACAGGAGGGGGGCCAGGTTCTTTAGCAATAATTTCGAAACATTTTGTGGCTAGGGCTGCCTCCATCCACTTCCACTTGTTTCGTGGAATCCTGCCACTTGGGGTCGTTTCTGTCGACCATGCCCAGGAGAATGTGGTTTTTCGCGATCTCCGCAAAAGATCGCCCTGGCTGTACATGTTGCCGCTTCGTCGAGGGGTCGGAGGGAACGTCCTGGGAGCGCTCCATCTTAGGTGGAGGTTCCTTTTTGACCTCTGTGGGCTTGGATGGCTTGGGGCCTTCCTTGCCGAAGTTTGGCAAAACGGGTCTTGCCCATTCCACCTTCTTCATCCATTCAGCAGAAGGAGCCGTTTTCGATTTCTCCTGGCTGTGTAGGATTTGCCCTGCAGATCGTCTTTCCGCGTAGGTGAATTTGCCGTTACCAGTTGCCACTGAGTGCTTGGCGTCCTTGGCTGCGCCTGAAGGGTACATCATGGCACTGGGGCCAGGAGATGTTCCCATGGCGACGGCTTTGTGCGGTTTGCACTCAGTCGCCTCAGATTCGAGGCGGGGTTCACCCGAACACGATCCTGTGGTGGTGGCCAGGCAGGTGGGCTCATTCGCTAGCTTCGCTGCCTTGAAATTATTTCGGCCAGACTCCGTCGTCACTACCGTTTGAGTAGGTTTTTTTGGGAGATCCTGACTCCTTTTTGTTTCTGTTTTTGGACTCCATGTACTTCCCTCGAGTTGCGGAGAAAAAGAGGGAGAGTTGCGGAGAGGCGGAGATCCGCGACGCCCGGGTAAGGCTTCTTAGAACAAGGGGTCGCCATGTGCCCTGAGCTCTCCGTTTGAGACTGAGCTATTTTGTGACCCGGGCCCTCAGTCAGGCTGACTCTCGGCACGGGTCGAGTGACACCTTAGTCCGGCCCGGGACGCCCGACTACCATTTGCCAGCATCCTCTGGCAGGGACATAACCTTGCCAGGGGACCTTTATCCGCCCTCGCGTAGAGAGTATAGTCGCACTTTTGGGTGTATGGACAGTTACGTCGCGCTCTTCTAGCAAGCATGAAACTACACGTTAGACCCCTTGTCCATCACCCGACTGACGGCTTTTTAAACATATATGAGGGGACACAAGTTTACAGTCACCAAGACCGCCAAGACACTGTTCGTCCCTGCTAGATAGCTGTCAACTTTTTCCGTCTTGGAAGACAAACAACTCCTGGTGCCGTCTAGGGACACGTACAAGCATCGGAAGATCGGCCACGCGACGTTGACACCTAGCGGGCACTTATGTAAGCTGAGCGGTTGACAGGTGATTGTAGTGCGGACGACGGAGCGACACGGTGTCCCAACGGCAGGACTACTAATAATTCTAAGCGATATGTAGTAAATTGACTTCAACCGAAAGCCCTAAAGTATTTTACGTCACTGAAGAAGCGGGGTATGACGGTAGCCAATTACATTAGCCATATTTTTGCCAAACCTCTTCTTATCATCGAACATTATTTTGCATTAATTCTTTGGCCTTTGTTACGTCGGCGTATTAGTGCCCGTGTCCTGGGTAAAAACTCAGGCCGAGGAAGGGGCATCCGATATTCAGGCACCATGATGCCAGCATAAGCTCGTCGATTTTGGGTCGTGGGATCTTGGTAAGCCCCTCACCTCTCCAACATAACGAGAATAAATATTAGTAGTGCCTTGATCGTAAAACGATCGGGCAATGTTTCGGCCACGTTCCCTCCCCTTCATGCGTCCGCATGCCTGATAGATCGCAATACGATCCCCTTTTGTCAAGGTTGTCCGTCAAACGTTATCTCATCGTTTTTGACCTACTTCACTTCTCGCGTCAGCACCCCTTTTGGAAATGTTTACCTACTCATTTGGTTATAGTTAAAATAATAGCATAATTTTATTGATTAATAAATTGTTGGCAAGTTCCATGTGTAATGTATAATATAAAAAAATTAAAAAGCTAGCATACAAGGATTATGATGAGTTGGCTATAACTGATTTTAGCGAGGAGTAACGAATTCATCACAAAGCAACGGTGCGCATTCACGACTACAAACGTCGCTCTGAAGGCTCTTGTTTTTGCATAACAAAAACAAAGCGGATACTCGCCGCTGAAAAGTAATTTTTATTTAAGACATCGAACATAAAATATTTAATATCTATCAATGAAATGCATTGCCTGGAAGAGGCTAACAATAAAATATTTTTCTCTAAGCCTGACACGCTTTTGTTACCATTGATACAAAAAATATACCTATATTTACTAATGGTGTACAAAAATGGTGTTGCTATATATATATAGTGATGGAGTTATACATACATATACCTTCGTACACCAATAATTGTAACCGAACAATAATAAGATATACACAAACAAATAACAAACAAGAGAGAACGCTATAGTCGAGTTCCCCGACTATCTGATACCCGTTACTCAGCTATTCGAAGTGCGAAGGAGAGTCTTCAGCACATACAGTTTTTGGCGGTTTTGTGGGCGTTAGAGTGAGCGTGGCCAAAAGTTTTTTGGCAAATCGATAGAAATTTACAAGACTAATACAAAAATGAAAAAATATCAAAACATTTTTCAAAAGTATGGACGTGGCAGTTTTGGGCGGCTTGTGGACGTTAGAGTGGGCGTGGCAACATGAATCGACAAACTTGCGCTGCGTCTATATCCCTGGAGTCTGTATGCTTAATCTCAACTTTCTAGTTTTTGTAGTTCCTGAGATCTCGACGTTCATACGGACGGACAGACGGACGGACAGACGGACATGGCCAAATCGACTCGGCTACTGATCCTGATCAAGAATATATATACTTTATATGGTCGGAAACGCTTCCTTCTGCCTGTTACATACTTTTCAACGAATCTAGTATACCCTTTTACTCTACGAGTAACGGGTATAATCATGTCATGATACGATCATGATACGAATGGTCAAAGAATTTCTTAGAGGATTCAACAAAAATGGATAAATATTTTACATATCATGTTTGGGTATGTTATTAGAAAAGTCTTCTAAACGTAACTTTCTTTTTTTGTAAGAATCATTTGTAAAAGCGCTCGACCGATTATATTAGTGTGTCAAACTTAATGTTATCGTATCAGTTTAAAAAAGTGTTGGGTAATGCGTAACTGTTTTTAAACTTCGGTTTTCGGGCATGTTCTAAAAAGCATTGATATTTTATAACAAATGGTGAAATAAAATACAGCTATCTTTCTTATGCTGTTCTGTATAGAGCACTTAAACTATTTCTTACTTTTATTTTAGGTTTGCATGCAGGTTATGTTCAGGAACAATTGTATATATCCAATCTGCACGATTTGTACACCGTACACTGTACAGTCGATTCGCATAACTCAGCATGGTCCACATTCCGTTGGCCACCTTTTTCAAAGTTTTTTATTTTTTCGCGTGTCTTAACCCCCTAATGCCCCACCACACCACCTGGCGATTGATGTGTGCAAGCGAGCATGAAAGAAATGACAAATCTCTGCGCGGGCAACAAATAAAAGAGCACGAATATTTTCGGCGACGTCGGGGGCCGCGTACTTTGTAAATTATAAAAATATGCAAATGCAATTTTGTAAATTTAAAACTCGTGAAACTATGTGGTAAGAGCTCTTTGGGCAAGCATTCCTTATAATTTGATTGCACAAGCCAAAGTATTTAACTTGAATTTATTTTCAGATTTTACATTATTTCTAATCGTTGCTTCCGACCTCACAAAACTTGCGCTGTTCTACTTTTATTATATGATATTATATTCAAATGTTATTGTACTAATTTTCTTTTTTTCGTAAGTGTACTTCAGACCAAGTACCACATAACTATACTCATAATGTTTTTATGCTGGCGCGAAATTTCCCAGTTTTAATAGAAACTATTTTCCCTGGGTACAGACATTATTACCATTTTAAGGGGGCCCATAAAGTTGGTACCAGTGAACTTTAACAGCAGTAAGTATTTTTAATGGAAGTTTTTTGCAGTGTCATTGTAGGTAAATCCATAAACTTGCTGTGAATAAACTTAGGGGACATGTGCACCCTTCTATTGCCCGTGCCTTTTTCGGATAACTATTTAGCTATAAAATGATGTTCACATGCATTTACTTGAGTTTCTTTTCAAAACTGCATTTCCCAATGATATCTGGTGATATGTGCCAGATGCAACGTTTGCATTATGGACGCTACACTGTTCTTCTTGCAATATTTCCCTTCTTTTTGGGTAATCTGAGGCACCGAAAAATATCGCATCACATTGTCTGGGGCGTCTCCGCTCGCAAACATACATACATGGGCATATGTGTGTGCATATTTGTGTGTATAGCCCCCAAATCGTCCCGCTCCCGTGGCAAAAAAAATTAGGTTAAAATGTTTACTCGAGCATTGCAGACGGGATTGGCAATAACCTCATTTTCCGTTTGTGCACTAGTGTGCGTGTGCCTGTCTGCATGTGTGTTTGTGGGCCAGACTTTCTGACGTAAGAGAAATGTCTGCCTTTGTTTTTGGTCGTTGTTGTTTTCGTTGGCCTAAGCCCAGCCATAAGTTAACATACTTTCCCCGACTGCTCTGCATCTGTCGCATGTTGTTGTTTATCTTTTTGCTGCCGCTTTTTTATGGCCCATAATGTGACATAATATAAGGTTGTCAAATATCTCCCCTCCGCTTTTTTGCTCTTTATTCAATGCTTTATAAAAAGTGTTACAGTGATCGGATTTAGTTCAAATATGCGCCGTTTTGTTCGATAATCTGTTTCCATCTAGACGGCAACTTCATAATACCTCCCTCGTAGAAGCCCCCCTCCTTATTTGCGAAGAACTCGGACAGCCACTTTTCACAAGCCTCTTTTGAGTTCAACTTTACACCACCAAGGGCATTCGCCATGGTGGATGCGATAAAACCTCCCATCCGAGCTCCCGTAGCTTCTGACGAGTCATCAACGAAGTGTGTGGTCTGGCGTTGTCCTGGTGGAACACTACACCCTTCCTGTTGGCCAATTCTGGACGCTTCTGGTCGATCGCCTGCTTCAAGCGGTCCAGTTGTTCGCAGTAGATGGTAGAATTAAGCGTCTGGCCATATGGAGCAGCTCATAGTGGATGATTCCCTTCCAATCCCACCAAACACACAGCAAAACCTTCCTGGCCGTCAATCCCGGCTTGTCCACTGTTTGGGACGATTCACCGGCCTTCGACCACGACCGTTTTCGCTTGATATTGTCGTATGTGATCCATTTTTCGTCGCCAGTCACCATCCGCTTCAAGAATGGGTCGAGTTCGTTCCGTTTCAGCAGCATATCGCAGGCGTTGATTCGGTCCAGAAGGTTTTTTTGCGTCAAATCATGCGGCACCCAAACATCAAGCTTTTTTTTGTATCCAGCCTTCTGCAGATGGTTTAAAATGGTTTGGTGACTAACTCCCATCTCCTGGGCGATGTCACGAGATGCCACATGCCGGTCTAACTCGATGTATTCCATGATTTGATCGGTATTTGTCGTCACAGGTCTTCCGCCGGCTGGCTTATCCATGGTGTCGTTTTCACCGGCTCTGAATCGTCGAAACCATTCCTCCGCGGTTCGAAGTGATAGAGTACCATCCCCCAAAACACCATTAATCTCACGGAACGTTTCTCTAGCGGATTTGCCTTTAACGAAGGAAAACTTTAAAATAGCGCGAATTTCGGCGTTAGTGAACTCCATGTTTACACGTCTATAACTGTTGAACGCAATATCCAAACTAATTATGCATAGCGTCGTTTTGTAGGTTATGTCAAGACCTTTCAAATTATGTATAGTATTGCCAGATACGAGCTCTGTAGCGCTTTGTACATAGCCGCGAAATTCAAAAGACAAAAAGGCGGAAGGGAGATATTTGACAACGCTTATTTGGAAAAACGCTTTCTATTAATTCGCCTTTAGATTGTAGAATTGTACAAAAATTGTTTGGCAAAGTGATCAAGCCATTTGTATTTGGAACTTTGCCACTTCCGATTTCTAATAATTGCTTTGAAAACCGTTCTGCAGATTGATCATTGTGCAATTGAACACGCATGTTTATGTTCAATGTCAATTTTTTGACACATCGCCACAGGAAATAATACTTTAAGCACGCATTAACCTGATCCGCTAACGTTGCACGTGGAATGACGGGCAATGTTTTTCGGAAATCTCCTGACAAAAATATTAGTGCACCACCAAAAATTTGATTACGACGTAGATCTTTTATTGTTCTGTTTAATGCTATACATGCTATACAATACATTCATCCAATATAATAATTGCTGATTGCTGCAAAACTTTTGCCATTGCAGAATTTCTTGATATGTTGCATGTGGGATTGTCAATCACCTGTACGTTCAAAAATAATATAGTAATTAGCACTAATGTATTTTAAATAGATCAATCAATGAATCCAAACAACCCTGCACATTTAACGGCAAATTTAATGCTGAGTGTGCTGTTCGTCCACCATTCAATTTGATTTCCTAAAGCACAAAATTGAATGAAAGTGAATAGCACTCCAGAACTAACTGAGCAGAGAAAAATGACATCCTATATTTCAGAAATGGCGCTGCAGCTGCAGTGGCGAGTTGAACTGTGTAAATGATGTAGATCGTGCATTTGAGGTTAAATTCACCGTTTTATTCCTCTTCGTCTTCCTCCTCCTCCTTCGTCTTCCACCTCTTCCTTCTTCTTCCTCCTCCTTCTTCTTCTGACTTCTTCATGCTCCTTATTCCTTATTCCTTCTTCCTTCTTCATCCTCCTTCCTCCTCGATCTTCTTAATCCTTCTCCTTCTTCTTCCTCCTCCATCTTCTTAACCCTCCTCCTTCTTCTTCCTTCTCCTTCTTCTTCTTCGTCCTTCTTCGTCTTCCTCCTCTTCCTTCTTCTTCTTCATCCTTTTTTTTCTTCATCATCCTTTTTCTTCTTCCTCTACCTTTTTCTTCTTCCTTCTTCGTCTTCCTCCTCCTCCTTCTTCTGAAAACCTGCGTGATTGTTGATGCTTTAGTCTTCTTGCTTTATTGCGTTCGGCAATTGATGAAGAAGAAGGAGGATGAAGCAGTCGAAGAAGGTGGAAGTGGTGAGTTTAACCTCAAATGCACGATACACATAATTAACACAGTTCAACTTACCACCTCAAAAACAAATGCCTGCTGTTACAATTTATTTATGAACCAAATAAAGTTTGTCTCATGAATTAAATAAAACGAAATGAGCAGAGAAGAATGACATCCTATGTTTTAGAAATGGCGCTGCATGTAAAAAACGGTTTTCCCGCTTTTCTTTTGACTTTTTCCAGAATTTTCTTTGCTCTTGTCCTAACGGAGACCTTTCCAACGAATGCAAAACCGTTGAAATCGGCTCATGCGTTCTGGAGTTATAATTATTCACTAAACTTGTTCTCAATTTTTATATATATACATATATGAATGAATGAATGAGTTTTTTTTTTGTGGCACGCTTCGGCTGCTCTTAGACTCTGTTTGGAAAGTCCACGCTGTTGCTTTGTTTTTGCTTGTTCTTTGTTTATTTGGTTTGCCGTTTGTGTTTTTAATTATGCACTTTCTGGGAAGCCGGATGCAATTCTGTCCAGTGTATGGTGATGGAAGGCAGCGATGAATTCCAGGGTATGCTGCACCCCTGCTATTTCCTCCTTGTGATCGACAACTTCCACGGCGTTGATCACATTTGCTGTGTTGTCCGAGGCTTTAGACTCCATGCCACCCATCTTGAGACTTCTATGGAATTAGGGTTTTCCCTCAACCGTGTTCCTTGGATTGGTCCTGGATCCTTTCAAAATAGGTGCTGTTACTCTAAGGGTGGATAACGTCCTCGCTCCTCGAGACTTTTCCTTTGACTGAAGTTATCCCGAGTGTTGGCTTTCGGGTTGTCAGTTCGAGTCTTCCAGGATATTCACTTTCGGGTGTTCACTTTGAGTCTTCCCGGCTATAGACTGACGGATAATCGCCCGGGTATGATGTACGAGTATTTACCCGGGTATTGACTATTTTATCTGTGGGCTACGGTCTTTTTATACCGGCATAGAGCTTTTTCTGATCTATCGGTCTTCTATGCCAATTGTTCCCACCTAGGAGTCATATTTCTAACTTTCCCCTATTTTGGGAGTCAATACCCCCTCGGTAAATAGTGCCCGGAACTGGTGCGCGTTTTCTTTTCTTTCTGCAACCTACTGCGGCCGCTGAACTGGTCATCGGACACTCGTTTACTGTCGACTTGCATTTTCTTTGTCGCAATCCGTTTGACTCAACGCGATGATAGTACCCCTTCCCCTTCTTTTGATTCTGGTTGTGTGTCTTCAAAGTCTTATGATTTTATAAAATGGGTGTACGTAACACATTAATTCTAGATGTTTTCTTATCTACTTTGTTTCTTTGTCTTGTATTTGTAGCATTCCAAAGGGCCTAGCTTCTCATCCTATTAACACCTCTAAGGCACTATATTTCGTTACTCGATTTGTGAAGCAATTTAAAGCCAACTGGATATCTGGCAATGCGTCAAGTGTGCGCCAAGAACGCTTACTAACTTTAAAGGCTGGCGCCTGTGACTATTAAATGGAAATCTATTTTATTTGTTGAACAAAATTCACGGAAATTACTCCTTTCGTAACTCCTTCCTTGATCTGCGATGATACGAATGGGAACACCAAAGAAAGGTATAGTTATAAATTTAATGCCATTTTGAGAGTCTAAATTAAGATTGTGATGTAAGTAAATTAACTTGGCGTCTATCTCAACGATTATATATTCCTTCAAGTAATTTTGTTTCACTAAGCTTGCACCTAATATCAACGTGAATGGTATGCCAGGGTATATCAATTTCAATGAGTATAATCATAAGTATTCATCATTATCAATACGTATTGGTATCGGATGCAGCACAATTTATACCTTCCCTGAAGAGGGTTTCGAGATTTTGGAAGTTATGCAATTTTCAGCAAATTTTCTGACATACCTAGGCATGTGCTCAAACCAAAATTGTTCATAAACCTTGTCGATTTTTCCCATCCTGAAGGCATAATGGCCTCGTGTACATGGTTTATAAGCGACCACTTTAACGTATTACGAATTACTGGTAAACAACGAGTCTTGCCATTACGCTGTAACTTGCGATATAATAATTTCAAAAGTTCTTATTACCTCTGTCTCCATATCTTCGCCATTGAAAAGGCCTATGGTTTTCAATATAGCATCATATCTTTGCTGTTCAGCTATCAGCCAAATATTCGTTATCTCTGCTTAATCTACACGAACCTCTGCGGTTCTACGTGTGACAGTTGAATCCGTGGGAATTGGATTACGCAATAAATAGTCCACATGAGCTTTATGGCTTACCCAACGAAGCACTCTGGGGGTCAATTCAGCTTTTAGTGAATTGAAATCGGTATGCAATGCTTCACTGCATTATAAACAGCTTAAGTTTCTAGCTCATACGAGTGATATTTGGTTTCTGATGCTGTTGTACTGCTGCTAAAATATTCAATTACTCATCGTTTGACATCTATCTGGTGCATTAGCATTGCACCAAAGTGCGGGGTCAAAAATTATCAGCATGGGATTGTTCGTCAATACTTTAATATTGTTCTGTCGAATTTGCTTATGCTGCTCTTTCCAAATATATGTCTTAAGTTTGGAGGTCAGCTGATAGAGCGGTTTCATCTGTTTTAAAAATCGTGGGACAAACTGATTGAAATACGATGCCAACCCTATAAATTGTCTCTGTTGTGTTACAAAACAGGTTGAGCCTCAATCTTACTAGGATTCAGCTTAATTTCGCCATCTTTGATGTACAAATTCAAGATACTCAATACCAGTTTGAAAAAAAACCTCACTTCTTTACAATAAAAGTGAAACCTGCCTGTGACAAAACCTATAACACCGTATTTAAACTCTCATATACTTCATCTTTTGTGTTCGCAACAATCAGTACATTGTCTATATAGACTAATGAATGGGAATAGGCTAAGTTCCCCATAGCTCGCAAAATGGCTCGTTGAAAAATAGAAGAAGCGTTCTTTAAGCCAAATGGCATTGCCAGAAATTCATACTGACAATCTGGGGTCACAAATGCGGTAGAATTAGAGTTAATGGGTATCTGAAAAAATCCGCTGACCATATCTAAAGTAGAAAAATATTTTCCCCTTAGCAGCGATCTATCTGATCTGAAATCAATGGTTTATCAGAAATTGTATTTGCATTTAGCTCACGAAAATCGATACACAGGTGCCATCATTCTTCTTGACATAATATTGGGATTGAAAATGGCGAATTATTAGGACGGATCACCTTTGATTTAATCATTTGGTATATTTGGTAGAGAGATGAAGCTCTCGCAGATCATCTGCAAAACACATTCATCCACATTCATACCATTCGATAAGTGTACGAGTAAAGAGCGTGTTGCAACTCTTGAGTAAATCAACAGTCCAAGTGTTCCTGTTCCCGCGGTACAACCAATTAAACATGAGGAGGTTGCTCATTAGATAGCAGCACTGAAGAGCAGCAAATCTCCAGGTCCGGATTTCATCGTCGCGCAAGCATTAAAAATGTTAGCTAACATCTTCAACAGTTGCTTCCGGATTGGGTACTTCCCCAAACTGTAGAAACGCGCAGAGGTAAAAGTTCTCCTAAAGCGAACCTTGCCTCTTATCTTCCGATCAGGGAATGATCTCTGATGACCAGTTTGGATTCATCCAATTTATTCATCCTATCCACTGACCGAACAAAGAAGACACCCACCCGAACTCACCGCTGGCTGAATAAAAACACACAACTCTCCCTCAAGAGAATTTCTGCCCCAAACTACCAAAGTATCCCTTAACTTAAGGCTATGACTTGTTACTGGTAACCGGATGATTACGTTTAATATAAATTTGGTGGGACGGACACACAAAATCTTCTGAGCTAGCCGCACGTATCTCGTAGAGAGCAGATCAACAAAATCGGTTCGTTACAAAATACACAGACATACAAATAACACTTGTTATCGAGACAAACCATCCCAGCATTAAATTTGCTATGCCACATAGCATACATCATTTTATAAAATGACGAGTTGATTGTTACCGAATTAATACGTAAGATCTGATTAATCTGCCTACGAACAGCCGTATGGTGTTCCAAGGCACCTTGTTTGTATATCATTCTTAAAAAATGAATTCCAGAATCTATTTATGGGGCTATTACCAAAGGCCAGTATTACATCATATAACAATCCTGTGTAAATAACATGACTCTATTATTTTTGATCCCACGCATTTTTCAGTAAACACACATAATCCAGGACGGCTAGTCCGGAATCACTTTCTACTGGGAACATAGAACTCAACGCATACATCAGAAGAAAGAGAAGACTTCTTTCATCTAAAGAATTGTCAATTAAAAAAAACTCTGCAGCTAAAAAATGTATTTTAATAACGAGTGAAGTATATATATACTTGATCAGGATCCATAGCCGAGTCGATCTGGCCATGTCCGTCTGTCCGTTCATCTGTCCGTCCGTCTGTCCGTCCGTATGAACGTCGAGATCTCAGAAGCTATAGAAACTAGAGAGTTGAGATTAGGCATACCGTTTCCAGAGACATAGACGCAGTGCAAGTTTGTTGATTGCCACGCCCACTTCAACGTCCAGTTTAAGTTTCAAGTGCAACATTTCCTAACCGTAAAGCACTTAAGCTATTTTACCTAAAATATCAAAAACAGCCAATTTGAAAATGGGCCGCTTAAGTATAGCAGTTAATGTCTGCATCGAATTTTACCATACCAAGCTTTAGACGTCTGAATAATAATGCCTCCCTCTTTCAGATTTCTCTGGGTTGACTTTAATCGACGATTTAATTGGTATAACAGAAGCATTTGAGCATTGGAAGCTATTATCTTATCCAATGTTATTAAATTACATTTTTTAGCTGCTGAGCTTTTCTTGATTGTCAATTATTTCGATGAAAGAAGTAATCTCTTTCTCCTGGTATAGCGGTGAGATATACGTTCCCAATAGAAAGTGATTTCAGATTAGCCGTGCTCAAAAATAATTGAGCCCTGTTACTTAGATAGGTTTGTTGGATGCGACCGAAAACGAAGAAAAATCTAGAATACGAATACAGCCGAATTTCTGGACCAGCCATCAGAACATCGTTTCAGGAGTATACTGAATAAAAAGGGATTGAGACATCAAAAACAACGCGAAGCTTAGTGGTGGTGCTGTCCTATTTCATGACGCAGCGATGATTGTTACTATTATTGTACCCAACCGTTACTCAAGTGCCCATATCCACGATTTTTCAGAGCAGGCTATTATTTCGCAATCTTCATGCCGGACCTCGAGCTCTTCTGGGTGCAATTCGATCCCAATATTGGCCTATTGGGGGGAGGAAGACGGTTACCAAGGCCGTGAACAGATGCGTTAGATGTTTTCGGATGAAGCCGCGGCTGATAGAGCACATAATGGCGGACCTTCCCAAGGAGCGATTGGAAGGATCTCACGCTTTTGAGGTTGCTGGCATAGACTTCTGTGGACCCTTCTTTCACAAGTCGGATACTCGCAACAAGCCCGCGGTTAAATGCTACGTCTGCGTATTTATATGCTTTGCAACCAAGGCTGTGCACCTGGAACTGATCAAGGATCTCTCGACAGTTGCGTTTCTGTGCGGACTCAAGAGGTTCATATGCACCCGGCGGAAGCCGAAGCAAATTTGGTCAGACAACGCCACCAACTTTGTCGGCGCCAAGAATGAACTTCTGGAACTTATTTCTCAGCAGCGAGCATCAAGGCTCCGTTCAGAATTTTTGCCTTTTGGAGACGATTTACTGGCGGTTCATCCCTCCACGGTCGCCCCATTTCGGTGGACTTTGGGAAGCGGCGGTGAAAACGGCCAAATATCATTTCTACCGCGCTGTGGGTACGGCGGTTCTGACCTTCGACGAGCTGAGGACGCTGGTGTGCCACATCTCGGCAGTTATTAACTCCAGACCTTTAGTTCCCATTTCAGAGATCCCTGCCGATCTGGACGTCCTCACTCCGGCGCATTTTCAAATGGTGGTCGGCCTACGTCGAGCCAGATATAACGGGCCTAAACTATAATCGGCTTGACTCTTGGCAGCGCATCTCCTTTCTTCAGCAAATCTTTTGGTCGCGATGAAAGGAAGAGTACTTGACGTTGCTACAGCAGCGCTCCAAGTGGTGCACCCCAAAGCCTGGCGTAGCCGTGGACAACGTCGTTCTTGTTAAGGACAAGAATCTACCCCCAATGAGATGGCCTTTGGCGAGAGTCATGCAGTTGATTCCTGGCAGAGACGGCGTCGCTCGAGTTGCAGAATTGAGGACCGCGTCTGGAGTAATAAGGCGGGCAGTGAACAAGCTGTGTCTGCTTCCCCTTGAGGACTCTGTTGGAAGCCAAGCTTCCAACGGGGGAGGATGTTGGGTCATGCAGCCGCCAAAACTGTGCAGTAGACTATCTCATACTCTTAATATTGTAAGCCGAAATAGTCAGTGGTAGCAGTTGCGATGCCCATAGTGCAAACCGCTGTTCTCGCACGCATTTATCTGTACGGCGCTCATTCCTTGTTCTCTTTGTTATCTACCTACGTTAAGCTTGGGCGCTGCATTTCGGCTGTCTGTCCCGCCAATTGTCACTTCTTCGTTTTTCGGCAAAGACTCAACTTGTGTTTCGATATAGCTCTTTGTCGGCCCTAGCTGCCGTAAACAATTCGCAAAATAAACAGTATCGGAAAATAAACAAACTTTCTTCGGCTATTTATTATTCGCAACAGCTATTGAAAAAGCTCAATAGCTAACCAATGACTTTGCGGGCTTCTGTAGTTTTTTATATAAATCATCATCAAATTCATCATCTTTAAGTCTTAATGTTTGTTTATAAAAATTGTTTGTTGATATTGGTTCGGTTTCCAGTCCGAACACATCAATTTACTGGGTGCATAATTCAGTTAATTGGTTTTTAAATTGGTCTGGAAAATTTTTCTTTAGTTTTGAAAGTACTTGTTCGCTTCTATGTCATAATCTCTTAAATTTCCATATTGGATTTTGTTTACTTTGACCAATTGGTCGAAATTAGTTGTATTTAGAAGTCGAATGTATAAATGTTTGGATGCTGCTATTGTATTTGCAACATAAATCCCATTGTGTATTTCCTGATTTGGAACAAATATGTAATCATTTACAGCATTAATGTCTATTTTCCGAATAACTTGTGATCTGGCTGGCAGAAGAACTGTATTGTTGCCAGCGCTATATGTTATCGGAACATATATTGGATAATTTAAATCTTGGGGTCTAATTATAAACCAGTCTTCACTTGGTTTGAAATCTAGTTGACAATTGAATTTCTTTATAAAATCAATACCTATTATTCCATCACATGGTATTGCAAAATTTGGGTCTACCAAGTGAAATTCATGTGGAATAATATATTTTGTTGATTGGAGTTCTATTGAGGTTGTTCCTCGAGACTTTATCACACCTTGGCCTATGCCTTCGATGTTTATTATTTTTTCTGTTTGAATTTGGAATTATCAGAATTTACCTTCAGAAGTGAGATATCTGCACCAGTATCAATGAGAAATGTTAGTTTATTTTCAGTTGAATGATTATGAAAAGTTACGAATGAACTTTAAAATTTATTGGCTGTTTCCTAAAGGGTTCTGTGAGTTTTCCGACGTATTTTGCGCGATTCTCACATTGCTATTATTATTATTATTACCCTGGTAATAGTTTCCGCGGCCTCTCCCTTGGTTTTGGCCTCTTCTACCTCCACGGTTATTAAAGTTATTATTGTTGTTATTATTGCTGCCTCGGTTGTAATTGTTGCGGTAGTTATTTCTTCCACGATTATAACCTCGGCCTCCTCTATTATTATTATTTGCACCTCGTCGATAATAGAGTACAGTGTTACTCTGACCTGTTATCTCTGTGCAACTGTTTAGAAATTTGGAGATCATCATGTTTGTGAATGTGCCTGCTTGCATGATAAGTTTTACCTTATCAATGGAGCAATTCTGTGTCATTGCTTTTACAGCTGTTGTAGTGCTGTATTAATTCGCTAAAGACTGGCTGAGACCTTCACTGATATAGGCACATTCAAGGGCCTTTGTCAGTTTCTCCACCTCTTGGGTGTATTGGTTAGCCGTTTTATTTGTCTGTTGTAGATTGAGAAGCTTGGCAGATATAACTATTACCGATTCTCCTTTTACTGCACTTGACAGTTGTGTAATGATATAAGGTTTCTTACATGGCATTTAAGTTAAGTTTTTATTAGGCTTATCGCAGTCGTTTCATGTGTGCTCTTTAAGCTGTCTAGTAGACCTAGAGCTACAAAAAACTTTGTAGATTTTCTGGTTTACCATCAAACTCTGGTATCAGAGATGTGGCTAGCCTGATAAAGTCTGTCACTGTCTGTGCCATTTCAGAAATTGTTATTGTTTCGGATTTAAATTAAATTCGGTCGCTTCCTTCTAGTGTTTCAATGTCACTATCGGACTTAGCGCCGCTTGAACTTTGTCTGAACTGGTCTGGGTTGAATTCAACCAATTGACTTCGACTTTCTGGTACATCTATCAGAATATGCCTTCTTTTTCTGATATTATTTAATCTTGTGTAGGGATTTTATAACCCTCAAACATTTGTTATTATGTTCAGATGTGAGTCTATTTGCATATTTATTTACTAATGTAACTATATTATTATATTCTCCTACAACTATCTCTATATGATTTTTCAAAGTTTCGGATTTTATTACTGCATCTCTATTGATACATTTATAAGACTTATTAAACCTGTAGCGAAATTCGTCTATTTGTTCGCTATTTCGCTCCATTCCATTCTTGTCGTAAAAAAAAAGTTTTTATGAAGCTTTCTTTTAATCTATTTTTTTTTTAATCTGGTCTAAACGATTTGCCCTATTCATATAACGTTTTTTTATGATTTTGTTATGCTTAACATAAATTGTAAGCATAAATTGTAGAATTAGCACTATTGTAATGATCAGCAATAAGATCCACAACGCATTTATATCGTCTGTGTGATCTATAATTTTTACGTTATTAACTACGTTGGCAGTATTGTCTTTTGCCTCACTAGAATCGCTAAACCATCCCATTTTTAGTTTATATTCAATGAAACGTTTTTGAAGGAAAAAGTGAGATTTTCTATTTATGAGTTTTTCTCATTATTATTATATTTATTTCTTCTTCCAGAAAATCAAAGATCAACATTTTTACGTTTACTGAAGATAAGAATTGTTTATCATACACAAGTACACTCGGGCAACATTACACATTTACACAAATTTGTATCGGCTATTTGGTTGGCAAGGTGGCAAGGCATTTGCTGTGAGGCGGAGGCGAGACTCAGTCTCAAATCCTGATGTCCTTATGTCCTGATGTCCTGATGTCCTGACGTCCTGTCAGGGTCGCCATATAATGTTCGAAAGGATTTCAAAGAATGTTCGGAGTTGTAGAGTCAGAGCGTCTGCTCTATTAGAGTCACTTTATTAGAATGTTTCTGGTGCGCTCGTTTTGGGCTGAGCTGACCCGTACATATAATACTTATTCTATATATGTACATATTCATAAGCACGCAGAAGGCATGCATATACATATACATATGTATGCAGAAGGCATCATATGTTATGTATAGCCTGACCACTTGAGCTGCAAAGTGCAAGTTCAGCATTCCCACGCTCCGCGATCGGCTTATGTATAAGGGTTAGACCGTATTACTTGAGCGCTGGAATACTTGTCTAATTATTGGTGGTCTTTTTGGGTACTTGAATATTATGTTTATTATGACAAAGTGTCACAATGTTTTGAAGCTAAGTTGTACCCATTACGGGGAACGTTCTCTCTTGTTTTTTTCTTTAAACGATTCTTTTCATTGAACATGTATATATAATAAAAACGACATAATGGGATGGTTTAGCGATTCTAGCGAGGCAAAAGATAATACTGCCAACGTAGTGAATAGTGTCAAAATAACAGATCACAAGGACGATATAAATTCGTTGTGGATCTAATTATTAATCATAAAAATAGTGTTCGTTTTGCAAGTTTAGCATACAATTTATGTTAAGCACAATAAAATTATTAGGAGGCGTTATATGAATAGGGCAAACCATTTAGATCAAATTAAAAAAAAAAGCGATGAATAAGGAGAAAGTTTCATAATTAAAACAAGAGAGAATGGTACAGTCGAGTTCCTCGACTATCTGATACCCGTTACTCAGCTAGTGGAAGTACGAAGGAGAGTCTTCAACACTGACATTTTTTGACGGTTTGTGGGCGTTAGAGTGGGCAAATTTTTTTGGCAAATCGATAGAAATTTACAATATTCATACAAAAGTGAAAATATATCAAAACATTTTTCAAAAGTGTGGACGTGGCAAAAAGTTTTTGGCAAATCGATAGAAATTTACAAGACTAATACAAAAATGAAAAAATATCAGAACATTTTTCAAAAGTGTGGGCGTGGCAGTTTTAGGCGGTTTGTGGGCTTAGAGTGAGCGTGACAACATGAATCAACAAACTTGCGCTTCGTCTATGTCTCTGGAGTCTGTATGTTTAATCTCAACTTTCTAGCGTTCTAGGTCTAGGTCCTGAGATCTCGACGTTCATACGGACAGACGGACGGACATGGCCAGATCGGCTCGGCTATTGATCCTGATCAAGAATATATATACTTTATATGGTCGGAATCGCTTTCTTCTGCCTGTTACATACTTTTCAATGAATGTAGTATACCCTTTTACTCTACGAGTAACGGCTATAAAATAATATTTTTTTTAAGAAATTCTAATACAAGAATGGAATGGAGTGAAATAGCGAAACGTATAGACGAATTTCATAACAAGTTTGACAAATCATATAAATGCATAAATAAAGATGCAGTAATAAAGGCAGAAACGTTGAAAAACCATAAAGAGATATTAGTAAGAGAATACAATAATATAGTTACCCTAGTAAATAGGTGTACAAATAGATTCACAACTGAGCACTCTAACAAATGCTTAGTGGTAATAAAATACCTACACACAAGATTAACTAATATCAGAAAAAGGAAACATATTCTGATTAACGTGCCAGAAAGTCTAAGTCAATTGGAGGAATTCGATCCCGACCATTTTAAAGGACTAGACGATTCTGTTCAATCAAGCGACTCTGAATCCGATAGTGACATTGAAACACTAGAAGAAAGCGATCAAATTGAAATTAAGCAAGAAATAATAACAATTTCTGAAATGACGCAGACATTGACAGAATTTATCAAGCTATCCACATCTCTGATTCCAGAGTTTGATGGTAGGAACGAAAATTTACAAAGTTTTTTAGATGCTCTCTTTTTTAGACACCTTAAAAGGCACGCATGAGACGATAGCGATAAGCCTTTTAAAAACTACACTTAAAGGCCGTGCAAGGAATCTTATAAGTAATGAGCAGACAATTGCTGCAATCATTACGCAACTGTCAAGTGCAGTAAAAGGAGAATCGGTAATAGTTATAGTTGGTGTTTCCCCCCGGACCCGGACTTCTGAGGGGGGCCCAGATTTTTGACGGAAACATAACTTATATGCAGGCCCGTCGACAGGTGGTGGGGGACGGGGTGTTTCCCCCCGGGTGTTTCCCTCTCGCCGGGCCTGAACATTCCTCATAGATACTGGTGCAGATATCTCACTTTTAAAAGTAAATGCTGATAACTTCAAAATTCAGGATAAAAAAATAATAAACATCCAAGGCATAGGCCAAGGTGTAATAAAGTCTCAAGGACAGTTTCACTCCAAGCTTCGAGAAGTAAAGACGTGTGAATGCGTAGCAGCGATAATAATCTCTTATCAGTGCTTAACAATAACAACAACATCCAACACAACTGTTCATCAGGCTATTTTTAGAAGACACAAACAACAATTCGTAAAACAGCAACAAGTGAACAAGTGCAGTCGGGCAATAGCTCAACAACAACATTGCCACCTGACATAAACAGACTGTTCAAAGCAACAGCAATTGAACCTAAGTTTATAACTGTGAATAGAACAGACAACAAAACGTTTGAAAATGTTTCACCATTTATTATTAAAAAAGTAATAGACTATACTTGTAACGGAGAAGTCGAATCATGCAAAAAAACAAGAGCCGGTAAAACTCTTAAAACTTACCACCTTTGCCGACTTCCCTATAACATTTATAAGACTTATTAAACCTGTAGCGAAATTCGTCTATTTGTATCGCTATTTCGCTCCATTCCATTCTTGTCGTAAAAAAAAAGTTTTTATGAAGCTTTCTTTTAATCTATTTTTTTTTAATCTGGTCTAAACGATTTGCCCTATTCATATAACGTTTTTTGATGATTTTGTTATGCTTAACATAAATTGTAAGCATAAATTGTAGAATTAGCACTATTGTAATGATCAGCAATAAGATCCACAACGCATTTATATCGTATGTGTGATCTATAATTTTTAAGTTATTAACTACGTTGGCAGTATTGTCTTTTGCCTCACTAGAATCGCTAAACCATCCCATTATGTCTTTTTTTTTAATATATATACATATTCAATGAAAAGAATCGTTTAAAGAAAAATAACAAGAGAGAACGTTCCCCGTAATGGGTACAACTTAGCTTCAAAACATTGTGACACTTTGTCATAATAAACATAATATTAAAGTACCCAAAAAGACCACCAATAATTAGACAAGTATTCCAGCGCTCAACCATCCTACGCTGCAAAAAAGCCAATGCCAAACTAAAAAGGGAAATAAAAATTAGAAAAAGAATATCTATGCAAAACTTTACGAGTGAAATACACCAATTAGTAAAATATGGTCGAACATTAACCGCTTCTGCGTCTTAGAATCACGACATGATATTCACTGCCTCTCTAAACTAAATGATCAAGCTACTAACATACAAAATAGGAATGATATAGCTAACACGCTCTCCTCTCATTGGTCAGAAGCAGCGCTAGACACCAACTTCCCGGCAATATTCAGACAACACAAATCCATCTCGCGACCACTTAACACCCTCATACCCTCGCCCCTAGCATTGAATATAGAAAAGGTCGAACTCCTATCCATTAAAAGGTAAAACCCCCGCGCATAACCTACCCAATGCTAAAGAACCTCCCTCTCAACCTCCTCCAAAGACTCGTTAACTTATTTAATAACATCCTCAACACACAAATTCCCCAGCAATTCAAAGTTAGCTGCATCATACCCATTCTGAAACCAAATATAATTAAAACATCATTAAACGCCTATCGCCCCATCTCTGTCAATCCCTGCATTGCAAAAATACTTGACAAAAACAGAGCAAGGCTATGGTGGATTGCCACAAACGGCAACCTTCTAAATAGCCGCCAAATGGGCTTCAGAAAAGGAAAATCGGTGTATGACTGTCTAGCCGTATTAGACTACCATACCACGTCCTCCCATTCAACTAAAAGTCACGCCTCTATTATATCGCTAGACTTTGCCAAGGCATTTGACAGAGTCGGTATCCATAGCATTATCGACGAACTTATCGAATGGAAAATAGGACCGAGAATAATCAAATATATCTCTAACTTCCTAACAAACCGAAAAATTACTGTGCTAGCCAATAATGTATACTCCTCCCAGCAGCCGCTTAACAATGGCATCCCACAAGGCTCACCCCTTTCGGTGATTTTATTCGCTTCAGCCTTTAACAAATTAAACAAACTTATTGACAAACACAAAAACTGTCAGTTCACAGCATATGCTGATGACTACACAATCATCTACAAATTAAATAAAAAACAAAATACACTTAACATAGACCCATTACTCACTGACATCAAACAATGGTGCAACTACCTAACTTTCCAATCCAACACATACACCCTACAAAACGTAGACTCACTAAAAACTCTCGGTATTACAATTGACAATAAATACAGATGGAACAAACACATCGACAATCTTACACTCCAACTTTCCAAATGCCTATCCAGTAACAAATTCAGATGCAATGTAAATACAATAATTTATGTAGTAAAAGCAATAATAATGTCAAAAATTGATTTCGGGCTCCACCTTTATGGTACAGCGTCCAAATCAGCCCTCAACAAATTAAAAACAATGTACTCAGTTATTAGACTCGCTCTTTGCGCTTTTCGTACAACCTCAATAAACAACCTGCTACACGAAGGAAACATTCTACCAATAGAATATAAAACAGCTCATGCCATCCAAAAAAAACTTCAAATTAATCATGAATTCAAAACAATCTCCCATAGAAACTATCTACAACAAAATTATTAAAGCTAAAAGAGTTCCAAAAATCAAATCTTCGCTCCATAACACAATTTACTTATGCAAAGAATTCCAAATTTCCCCTATAAAAACAACAAAAGAAAATACCCCGCATTGGGTAATCAACGACAGGTCGTTTAACACCTCACTTCACTATACTACCAAAGCAAACACTCCACCAATAATATATCAACATAAATTTAGAGAATATAAGAACACAATGAAAGATCGCATATTCTTATACACTGATGGATCAAAATCATCTGACGGTGCTTCTTACAGTGTAACAACTGAAAAAGAAATAATCTCCTACCAAATACTACCAGAATACACCTCAGTATTCACAACAGAACTAGCCGCGATATTGGCAGCATGTAACCATGCCAGTAAAAAAAGAGGAAAACACATAGTGTGCACAGACTCCCTTTCTTCATTGAAAGCAATACAAAACGGCAACTACCATAACCATTATACAAACTCAATTAGACAAATTATAAATAAATATAAAACCGATAAACTAATACTGCTTTGGGTCCCAGGACACTGCGATATAGTAGGAAATGAGTTAGCAGACAAACAGCAAAGAACACCCATAATTTTCATTTAATCTTCGAAAACAACTGCAATACATCTGATATAAACAACTTCATAAAGCAAAGCACCCAACAATACTTTAAACTAATACTTAACAAAGCATCCCAATACTACAAAACAATCTGCCATGACAAAGCTACAAAATCAACAATAAAAAATACATCACGAATCTACTCTTTGAAATTCACAAGACTAAGACTAGGACATACAAACCTAACCCATAGCCATCTCCTTTCTAATCCCAAAATCTTACCACCATCTGCAAAAAAATTTAAAAGAAATAACATCATTCCAAAACATAGATAAAACAATAGAGTTCCTCAAACAAACAAATAGTTTTCATCTAATCTAATTATTACAAATCCAAATCATGTAGTTAAAATAAAAACAAAAAGAATATTTAGTATTAAATACCACATGTAAATATGAATATATAATAAGTATACCCCATACATTTAATAAAAAACAAAAGTCTCAAGGAACAACCTCAATAGAATCTCAATCAACGAAATATATTATTCCACATGAATTTCATTTGGTAGACTCAAATTTTTCAATACCATGTGATGGAATAATAGGCATTGATTTTATAAAAAAAAATTCAATTGTCAACTAGATTTCAAACCAAGTGAGGACTGGTTTATAATTAGACACCAAAATTTAAATTATCCAATATATGTTCCGATAACATATAGCCCTTGCAACAATACAGTTCTTCTGCCAGCCAGATCACAAGTTATTCGGAAAATAGACATTAACGTAAATGACAATAACGTAAATGATTACATATTTGTTCCTAATCACGAAATACATAATGGAATTTATGTTGCAAATACAATAGCAGCATCAAAACATGTATGCATTCGACTTCTAAATACAACTAATTTCGACCAATTGGTCAAAGTAAAAAAAATCCAATATGAAAACCTAAAAGATTATGACATTCATAACACCAATCCAGAAAATAGAAGCGAACAAGTACTTTCAAAACTAAAGAAACATTTTCCAGAGCAATTTAAAAGTCAATTAACTGAATTATGCACAAAGTATAGTAATGTGTTCGGACTGGAAACCGAACCAATATCAACAAACAATTTTTATAAACAAACATCAAGACTTAAAGATGATGTACCCATATATATAAAAAACTACAGAAGCCCGCCTAGCCATATTGAGGAAATTCAAAAACAAGTAGGGAAATCAATCAACGACAAAATCGTAGAACCGTCTGTATCTGAGTATAACAGCCCACTCTTGCTAGTTCCCAAAATATCATTACCGAATTCAGAACAAAAGAAATGGCGATTAGTAATTGACTATCGTTAAATCAATAAAAAAATATTTTCTGAAAAATTTCCACTCCCTAGAATTGATGACATTTTGGATCAACTAGGTCGAGATAAATACTTTTTATGCCTGACTTGATGTAAGGTTTCCATCAAATAGAACTTGAAGAAAATTCAAGAAATATAACATCTTTTTCAACAAACAATGGCTCATATCGCTTCACGCGATTACTATTACTCATGAGGCGGACAGCGCAAGACAATTTGTAGCATTCTGCAACTATTATCGTCGATTTATAAAAAACTTCGCCGATTATTCACGGCACATAACTAGATTATGTAAAAAGAATGTTCCTTTTGAATGGTCAAGCGAATGCCAAAACGCATTTGAAAAGCTTATACACCCCACATTATTACAATATCCTGATTTTCGCAAAGTATTTTGCATTATAACAGATGCTAGTAAACAAGCTTGCGGAGCGGTTCTAACTCAAAAACCGTGACGGGATTTTGTATTGCTCATACAAAAGGGGAAAGCAATAAGAGTACAATGGAACAAGAACTAGCGGCAATTCATTGGGAAATTACCTATTTTAGACCATACGTTTATGGCAAACATTTCACTATTAAAACGGAGCACAGACCATAAACGTATCTATTTTCTATGACTAATCCCAGTTCTAAATTAACTCGCATGCGGCTAGAGCTTGAAGAATACGACTTCACTGTAGAATACCTAAAGGGAAAAGATGATTTCGTAGCAGCACTTTCGCGTATAAACATAAAAGAACTCAAAGACATGCAACATAAAGTCCTGAAAGTCACTACCACGCAACAAAGTAGACAGTAGTAGATAAAAACTGTACAGTAACAAATAAGGAACTATTGCCTAGGCAAAGTATCCAAAATGTATCTAAGCCCAACGTACACGTAGTGACCTGTAGTGACCTTGCGATTAACTGAATCTATTTGTTTACTAAAACGAGGAAATAAAGTTATTGCAAGAATCGATGTTGACGATTTATAAACTTACGATTTATATATTTATATATATTCTAGATTTAGGTCAGTTCTTCCAAAGGCTTAAAATGCAAGCCGGTATACTAAAAATAAGCCAACTTAAATTGGCACCGAGTAAAAAAATCTTTGAATCCATTTTAATAGATAGTTTCAAATATATGGGCAACAAGAAAATGAAATCATTAAGAGTAGCGCTACTCCAGCCGGTGACCATTATAAAAACTGAAAAAGAGATACAATCAATACTATCTACATTTCATGTCGATCCAATTCAAGGAGGTCATACAGGCATTACAAGAACACTTGCAAAAATAAAAAGACACTATTACTGGAAAAATATGACTCGTCATATAAAAGAGTACATACGTAGATGTGATAAATGCCAAATTTCGAAAACAACGACTTATATGTGTCGTTGTATCCCAATGACTAAAACAGAAACCCCAACTTTTCGATATAGTGATAGTGAACACCGTTGGTCCACTACCGAAATCAGAATATGGCAATGAATACATCGTCACACTAATGTGTGATTTAACAAAATATCTAGTAGCCATACCTGTCGCAACCAAGAGCGCAAATACTGTCGCGAAAGCTATATTCGAAAACTTTATACTACAGTACGGTCCAATGAAGACGTTCATTTCGGACATGGGTACCGGGTATAAAAACAAGGTAATTTTAGATATGTGTAAATATATGAAGATTGAAAATCTTACATCCACCGCATATTATCCCCAGATATTAGGGACAATAGAACGAAGTCATAGAACATTCAATGAATACATTCGTTCATACATTTCTGCAGACAAAACTGATTGGGACGTTTGGATACAATATTTTCCTATTGTTTTAACACAACACCATCAGTCATGCATGAATACTGTCCATATGAACTAGTCTTTGGAAGATTACCAAGACAGTTCGCAGATTTTAATAAAATAGATAGAATAGAACCACTATATAATGTAGAAGATTACTCTACTATAATACAGTTTAGATTAGAAATAGCATATAAAAGAGCTAGACTTATGTTAGAAATAGCTAAGTCTTATAGAAAACAAAATTACGATAAGAAAACTTCAGATTTTGAATTAAAAAAAGAAGATAAAGTTACACTAAGAAACGAAGCTGGTCATTAGTTAGATCCAGTATGTTTAGGTCCTTATACGGTAGGACCATAGAAGACAGGGATAACATTTTAATTAGAGATAAAAAGCATAAGAAACAAAAAGTACATAAGAATAGGTTAAAACAAGAGAGAACGCTATAGTCGAGTTCCCCGACTATCTGATACCCGTTACTCAGCAAGTAGAAGTGCGAAGGAGAATCTTTAACACTGACAGTTTTTGGCGGCTTGTGGGCGTTAAAGTGGGCGTGGCAAAAAGTTTTTTTGAAAATCGATAGAAATTTACAAGTCTAATACCAACACGAAAAAATATCAACACATTTTTCAAAAGTTTTGGGCGTGGCAGTTTTGGGCGATTTGTGGGCGTTAGAGTGGCTGTAGCAAAAAGTGTTTTGGCAAATCGATAGAAATTTACAAGACTAATAAAAAAATATGAAAACCTTTATCAAAATTGTAGGCGTGGCAGTTTTAGGCTCGATCGACTCGGCTATTGATCCTGATCAAGAATATATATACTTTATATGGTCGGAAACGCTTCCTTCTGCCTGTTACATACTTTTCAACGAATCTAGTATACCACATCTAACGAATCTAGTATACCCTTTTACTCTACGAGTAACGGGTATAAATATATAATCAATGAAACGTTTCATTTTTCTGTCTTGTTGAAAATCTTGTTGTGACCTTTTATATTTGTCTATGCATGGCGTAGAGTTCCCCGATGGTTATCGCTCCACATGCCTTTTTACTAGCATCTGTGGATATGCTTGTCCATTCAAATGGAACATTCTTTTTGCAAAGCCTCGTTAAGTGGCGTGATTTCTCAGAGAAGTTCTTAAATAATCTTCTGTAATAATTATGTACTGGTTGGGGGTAATTTTTAATTACCTCATATCTACAGTCATCTGGTAATATACATTTATCATTACATTGGTGACCTAAATAAGTAACCTCTTTCATAAAGAAAGTGCATTTTTCTGGATGTAGCTTAAAACAAGAGAGAATGCCCTTTTACTCTTCGAGTAACGGGTATACAAATTATGTTGCCAACATAATTTGAAAAGATAAGTTCTTAAGCATATGCTTTTCAGAACCACCTATGAATACTAAATCATCCATATACAGAAATGCTTGCGAAGTCTTTAAGCCTGAAAATGCAAGAGTCATCATTTTCTGAAAAGAATTAGTTGCTATTTTCAAACCAAATGGTAATCGCGTGTAGCGATATGCTTCTGTTGAAGTTGAGAATGATGTTATATTTTTTGACCTTTCGTCTAATTCGATTTGATGAAATCCTGACATCAGGTCAAGGCATGAGAAATATTTTGCTCTACCTAATTGATTAAGAATATCTACTATTCTCTTCAACTTGCCTTTGAATTTCTGGCTTTTGCCATTCTGGAATTTTATAGTTTTTAATGTAAACTGGAGTTTTGTCATTTTATCTCAGTTTTTGCTTATTAAAGCTATTAGCTGATATCGTTTCTGACTTAAGAGCAAAAATATTGCTTTATTCGGGAATTTCAGAAGTTCTTTGAGCACTATGTTCTGTATGTAGGGATAATACAAATTAAGTTTATTTATTTGGGTAATGTTTACAAGGTTTTAAATTATGATTGTAAAATGAAAAAACTCGCATCGATTGACCTCGTTAAAAATTCTGCTTACACCATGGGAGAGAGAGACTGTTGGCAATGCTATTCGGATCTGGCTGTTTCCTGTTCTTTCCTGTTCTTTCTGGGTTAATAGCTACCAAATCTCTTTCTTCATATTCATTTTCAACTTTTTGTTTCTCATTAAAGTTTTTCCTATTCTCTTGCTGCACTTTCTCTATGTTTTCCTGTGCTATCTTTCAAATATCTTCCCTCTCATGGTTCAATTCTTCTAGTTCTAAGTCGTCTGGTGGGTTCTTAATATCATTCAGCTTAAGTTTCATATTCAATCCGGTTAAAATTCTACATGAACTATACTTAGTGGAATTTGTTGAACTCTGTCTACGTGGCGATAACAAGTTACTGGGTTTTCTTGACACATTTTGCCGAGCATCGGGATGACAATTTTATGTATTCGTTCGACATGTCCATTGCTTCTGGGCATACCTGTCGCAGTGTAGGGGAGGTTAAATGGCTTCGCGATTGCAATATTCAGTGAAGGATCCTGAAGTGAATGCGGTTCCTCTGTGAGTAACTATTCTGCGAGGGTTCCCAAAAACTGCTGCTTGCTTCTCGCGTTTTTCTATATCCTCATCTGTTCCTGTTGATTTTGTTGGATAAAGCCAACAAATGTGGAAAATCCATCCACGACTGCCTCTATGTGGTTATACTTTGGATTGGTAAGTGGGCCAACGTGGTCGAGTGGATAAGTGAGCCTTGTGGATCGGCGATAGTAATCCCTCCTTTTTCCGCGCTTTGAGTCACTAATCAGGCACTCTGCACATGCTATAACAATTCTTTCTACTTTAGGCAGAATTCCTGGAATGTAATAGGACTTCTCCAAAATGTCTCTGGCTTTTTAATTCCGAAGTGACCCTCTTTGTGTGATGTAGCAATGATTTTATCTACCATTGAGTCGGGAACAACTATCAGGTCATTTACTGGATCCTTGCAAAGGATATTATTTGGTATATCTTCGTGCTCCTTTTTCTCTCGAAAAATATAACTTTTACTGCTTTTATCCAGTTGTCCCTGTTCTGTGCTTCGATCAAAAGTGATTTTGTGGAATCCGCGATAAGAAAGCACGACAAACGGCTGAGTGCATCACCGTGTCTCATCTTCGTTTCGGCTCGTTGCTTCACTTTAAACTCGAATTCCTGCAAGGACATTGCCCATCTTGCAACTCTAGGAGGCGGATCGTCTTTTTTGATGGTCATTGCAAAAGCGTTGCAGTCTGTGACCACTGTAAACGACTTTCCCAACAAGTACACTCTCCATTTTTTCATTGCATTCACAATGGATAAAACCTCGAACTCATAGGAACTGTATTTCATAGTCTTTGATAAGGCGTCGCATGTATGACGTTAAACCCAAGTACCTCTGCAAAGCTTGCCTGCTTTAAGGGATTGGAGAGTTAACAACAGCTTTAATATTCTCGTCAGTTATGGTTCCATTCTCAATCGTATAGCCAACACGATTTCCATCGTTCTTGTCCTTGCCTGGCACGATGTTATCTTCCATATATACTACGATTGTCTGATTTTGAATGAGTTCTCGCAAGACTGCTGAAACATAACGACAAAACACAGCCGGGGAATTTGAGATGCCAAATGGAACATACGTAAATTCATACTGTCCGTTGTGAGTCAAGAATTTTTTGTCGATCGGCAAGTGAAAAATCATGTCGAGAGTGATAAAGATTTTCGACCCCAGGAATCTATCCAGAACATCGTCTATCAGGCTCATTTGAAAGTTGTCCTTCTTGATTTTCTGGTTAAGTTTCCGATAGTCACAAGAAAATCTCTTCGATCCATCCTTTTTTGAGACTAGTAGCAAAGGCGATGCATACTCTGATCAACTTGGTACAATTATTCCCTCTGAAAGCCAGTCTTGCACCTGCTTGTCTATGAAACATTTGTTCTCGTACGAAGTTCGTTGTGGGCGCTGATAAACGGGAACATCATCTTCCAATATGATCTTCATATTAACTGGAGACGCTAATGACTTTGCTGGTCTATAATCATTAACTAGATTTTCTACCTTTAGCTTCTGATTTTTTTTCAGGTGATATAGATCGATTTTGTCGAGGACGGATGACTCATCGAGTGACACGCATTCCATTGAATTCCGTAAAAAAATTCTTTTCTTTATCTTTAAATACGACCCCCTTCGAATTTAACACGACATCGATAGATTGGTGTTGGCTAAACCCATATTGTCGGTCATTGTTTATTGTTTGTTGTTTATTGTTGGCATATGAAGAAGGAAAAAACTTGAATTTTAGGGCGAAGGCGGGAGCATAATAAAGCTCTCTCTCGCTCTTTGCGAATTCGCCCCGCCTTCGCCAACCTCTGTTAAGCTAGGCCTAAGAACATATATGTAAAATAGAAGATCATGTCGAAAATTGAATTCACCCCGAGCGTTTCTTTTTCGTTCTCGTCGTTGTGAAATAAAAATTAATTATTCTTGCCAACAAATTCGACTAATATTTTTTAATAAACTAATTAAAAATTTCATGGCGCCCCCGGGTGGACAAGATAATTAGTTTAAACAAAAGGCAACATTTAATTAAAGTGACAGTGACACATATATAATATATAATATAATATATATATATATAATATAAAAGTGCAATATAAAAAATTGTTCTTTGTTTTTTTTTGAGTGCAAATAAATAAATATATTGTTGCCCGCGACGCGCTATTTTGTTTAAATAATAAATATATATTAAACATATTCCGTGTCGGTCGCGAAATACCCTGCTTCCGGAATTGCCGCCACCACCGAGGGAACTTTTAAGGAAAGTGGCCGCTAAAATTAGCATTCGGAAATCAGAGGTATTTGTGCAAAAAATTGAAAGCTAGAGTTATAGACACATCAGTTCTTGGCACATATGTACGTATCAATATAGTAGAGCTAGATTGCATGCAAATTATCCAATTTATTTGTTGATAAAATACATACATATATTGAACCGCTTTTGGACGCAACATTTATTTATTATTTTGTACTGTATTATTGCAATCACAGTCGCCCCCCCTTCCCCCTCTCGTTCGTTGAAACTCGCATTAATAGTTGGGAAGTTAATCCAAGCTTGCGCACTAATACACAGACAGCCTTATATACTAGCAGCTGCAGCGGTGAACTTTTCGTTTTCGCTTCGCTTTTGCACCGCTACCTGCGTGGTTGTTGTTTGGCCCTTTTTCGTTGGCGCGCTTAGATTAGCGGATTAGCGTCAAGTGACGCTCTACCCTGTATTCTGCGGGTATACCCTTTTCGGCGTCATTTCGCACCCACTATTAATTGATACTTGAGTTGAATTTCATTTAAATAATTTGTTTTCGTTGTTCTCATCAGAAAAATATTTAATATACATTTCTAACAATAAATTAATAATTTATGAAATTAAAAAAAACCTATTTTTTTGGTTTAATAAATTTCTAATTATTGATTCGAAGGTTATTAAATTATATTGTCGGTCTGATTTGAGATAATTTGTTTCGGAAATTTATTTAATTCGGAAATAATATTTAATTAATTTAATTTAATTAATTTAAATATTTAATTTAAAATGAGCCTAGAAACCAAAAATAAATCGATTCTGGAAGAGCTGAAAAGCAAGCTCCAAAGACGGGTCAGAACAATTCGCCGATTAAATGAGCGATTAGAAACGGGATCGATTCCGCTATTAGAGGAAGAATTGAAATGTCGACTAGAAAACTTAAATGTTTCAATTAGTAAGGCAAATCAATTACAAGAACAGATAGAAGACATAGATTGCAACGATGAATTTGGCGACGAGTTGGAAGAGCTTTGTATAGTGACCAAGGCAAAAATAATGTCCCTGTTGTCTGCCTTGAAGGTAGCAAGCGTCAGCGAAGCTCCGGGATCAGCTGCTGTAGCTCCAACTCGTGCGCGACTTCCGAATTTGGCATTGCCAAAATTCAGTGGAGATTATTCGGAGTTCAAAAATTTCATCAGCCTTTTCGAAACTTTGGTTCATAAAGACGCCAGCATTCCAGTCATCGAAAAATTTAACCATTTAATTTTATGTCTCTCTGGTGAAGCTTTAGGAACAGTTAAAGCTTACCAAGTCACCGAGAGCAATTACGAAAAGGCACTAGCCAGTTTAAAAAAGGTTTACGATAACGAATGCCTCATCTTTATAAATAATATATCAACATTGTTTAGTCTGCCTAAAATATCGCATCAGTCCGCTTCCTCCTTGAGAAACCTTATCGATACTGTTTCTTCGATTTATGGTTCTCTGTTATCGTTAGGAGATGATACAAAAATTTCGAATGCAATGTTGATATATTTGGTATTGAATAGAGTCGACCCAGTGACCAAACAAAAATGGGAGGAACAGCTCGATTATGAGACTTTGCCGCATTGGTCCGATTTTGAAAATATGTTAAATCGCCGATATCAGCATTTATCAGCTGAAGAATCGACAAAGCCGAAGCAAGATAAAATTGTGTCGAGCAAGCCACATAATCGTAGCTCATTCTTGTGTTCCTTCTCCAACAGCAAGCCTCAGCAAACTTGTAGCTATTGCAATGCAGCAGATCATTTTCTACAGAATTGTAGCCCGTTTGGGCGTCTCTCTGTAATGCAAAGGTTCGAGTTTGTTAAGTCTGCCTCCTTATGTATCAATTGTGTGCGAAAAGGCCATACTGTTTCGAAATGCAAAGGCAAAAAGTGTCGAGTTTGTGACCGCTCACACCATATTCTGCTTCATAGATATACAGTGCCTGAGAACAGTTTAGCGTTGCCACCCCCGCCAGAGACCATGTCACCTACTTTTAACCAAGATCAGCTTTCCACGTCACATGTTATGCATGCCACGTCCTTGGACAGGGTGATTTTGGGTACGTCAATCGTAAGCGTCCGTACGAAAAACGGAGAATACGTGTTAGCCCGAGCTCTACTGGACTCTGGGTCTCAAACGAATTTTATCACAGAAGAACTGGCGAACCGCTTACAGATTCGTAGAGAGGAGTCTTGTATCAACTTACTTGGTATTGGCGAGTCCAATTCTCAAGTCAAAAAAAAGGTACACACAGTAATGAAGTCGCGAATAAATGGTAGTGAGTTCTCGTTCGATTTCTGGATCTTAAAGTCGATCTCCGGTTACCATCCTGATCAGTCGGTAAACGTCAGTGATTGGAAGATCCCGAAGAACCTACCATTAGCAGACCCATATTTCTACAAGTCATAAAAAATTGATATGTTGATAGGAGCAGAATCATTTTTCGAATTGCTAGCTGTTGTTCAAATTAGACAAGGTCCTGACTATCCAACTCTACGAAAGACCCTTCTTGGTTGGGTTGTTTCGGGCAGATACAAGTCTGCAGTCCCGAAACAAGTTGTGAATAGTTTCAGTTGTAGTGAAGAACCTTTAGTATCGATTGACAGCACACTACAGAAATTTTGGTCGCTGGAGGAAATGCCAAATCCAAAGAAAATTCTGTCGCCTGAGCACAAGTTATGTGAAGACCATTATAGGAAGACTACTCAGGTATTGCCATCAGGTCGGTTTGAAGTTAGGCTGCCGTTTAAATCTGATCCAAATGGATTAGGCAACTCCTTCGAGGTTGCAAAAAGGCGGTTTTTGTCGCTTGAGCGAAGGTTGTCTCGAGATCCTAACTTGAAGACCATGTACTTGGAATTCATGGAAGAATATCTCGCCCTAGGTCATATGTCGCCTACAGACAACAAAATCCCTTCCACCCCACATTATGTCATTCCCCATCAATGCGTGTTAAGGCCCCAGAGTACGTCAACAAAGTGGCGCGTCGTGTTCGCTGCGTCCTGCAAAACATCGTCTCAGGTGGCCTTAAACGACATCCTGATGGTGGGGCCGACAATTCAAGAAGAGTTCTACTCCACTCTACTCCGCTTCCGGCTGCACAGGTATACCCTGATGTAAAAAAGATGGATCGCCAAGTAATGGTTAATGAAGCGGATAGGAAGTATCAACTCATAGTGTGGAGGAGAGACCCCTCTAAATCCTTGAGATTATACAAGCTCAACACCGTCACATATGGTACTGGACCAGTCCCATTTCTGGCTATTCGGTGTTTAAAGAGGTTGAGTGAATCTGCTAAATGTTCATTCCCTAGAGCTGCCGACGTAATTGGATTCGATTTTTACGTCGATGACATGCTAACTGGTGCTGCATGCGTAGAGGAGCTAAAGACAATTAAGTCTGAAGTGTCTCAGGTTCTTCAAACAGCAGGTTTTGAATTGACAAAGTGGTTTTCAAACTCACCTGAGGTTACTGCATCTGAGAGCACAGTTGAGTCGATACCTATCTCGGATTCAGAGTCAACTAAGGCGTTAGGAATATCGTGGTTGCCTAGCGAAGATGCCTTCAAGTTTAAAATTGACACTTCTGTCATGGGTCTCCGAGCGACAAAACGGAACATACTATCGGTGACATCGAATCTGTTTGACCCCCTCGGCTTGTTAAGTCCCATTGTGATTAAAGGAAAGATCCTATTGCAGGAACTCTGGCTTAATAAGTTAGATTGGGATGAGTCAATTCCGATGCATTTGGAAACAGCTTGGGATTTGCTTATAAGCACTCTGTCTCAACTGGATGAGATATCGACTCCTCGGTTCGTGCATACCGACCAATTGTCACCGGTACAGCTACATGCCTTTGCCGACGCCTCCATGAGAGCTTATGGAGCTTGCGTCTATATTCGTAGCAAAACTGCCGAAGGTTTTAAATTATCGTTGTTGACTTCAAAGTCAAAAGTAGCGCCGCTCAAGACCAAAACGCTCCCAAGGCTTGAGTTATGTGCCGCTCACATTCTCGCAGATCTCTGCCATAGAATCAAACCCGTATTAAAAGTTCATATCGAACGAATTGTATACTGGTCGTACTCTGAAGTTACTCTTCACTGGATTCGATATCATCCATCTTCGTTGTCGACATTCGTTTCGAACAGGGTAGCGGAGATTCAAGAATGGTCAGGAGAAGCTACATGGCGGCATGTTCCCACAAAGCAGAACCCAGCAGATATCGTTTCGAGAGGTTGTGACGTCGACGAGATAGGGCATTCGATCTGGTTTACTGGCCCACCATTTCTGAAGGACGAAGAAGAAAACGGTCCCAATAATGCGCATTTCGAGCCGGATGAGGAAGTCTTGCGTCAGGAAGCTAGGAAGACTGTGGTCGGACTGACCGCTGCTGTGCAAACCTCCGATTTGCTGGATGTCATCGAGGGATTCTCGTCACACCTCAAACTGCTTAGAGTGTTCGCTTGTATGTTCCGCTTTATAAGAAAATTCAAAGACAAGAGTATAGTGTTCGAAGATTATCGAAGATTTCATAAGATTATCGAAATAGTACAAAAGCACGAGTATCAAGTAGAAATTGAAATGGTTCGTAAAGGCTCCAAGGTCGGCCCAAGTCTTCAGTGATTGAACCCATTCATCCATGAGGATACAGGCACTTGGTGCCACTTTTCGTTGTTGCGAGTTGGGGGGCGTCTAGCTAACGCTCCTATATCATATGATGCCAAGGTTCCCTTGGCATCCCCGTATAAGTCCTACGTTGCCTTATTTGTTTGTTTTGCGTCCAAGGCGGTTCACTTAGAGATTGTCTTAGATCTAAGTACTAATTCTTTTCTATAGTCTTTTCAAAGATTCATTGGTCGACGAGGATGTCCGCAGACGGTGCATTGCGACAACACGACGAACTTCGTCGGAGCGAGTCGCCACTTCCTGGCTCTTCGCGATCGGATGGAGGAGCAGGCGGACGCAATTCGCGAATTCGCATCAAAAAGCGGATGCGAATTTGCGTTCACACACCCTCGGGCTCCGCAAATGGGCGGACTATGGGAGGCAGGTGTGAAAACTGCAAAGCACCTACTCCTACGAGCGGTGGGCAGCGCACTTCTCAACGCCGAAGAGCTGGCAACAGTCCTCGCGGCCCCTCGGAGCGCTCAGCCAGGACCCAAGCGACGGAGAGGCGGTTACTCCCGGGCACCTGCTGACAGGTGGGCCGCTCATCGCAGCACCAGCACTCCGGACCCCTGACCAGACGGGTCTCAGTTTCTTGCGGCGATGGCGGCTTGTCTCGTCAGTCAAGCAAAAGTTCTGGCGGCGATGGTCCCGGGAATATGTCCTGGGCCTTCAGGTTCGGGGCAAGTGGCACGAGGAGAAGGTCAACGTCGAGGAGGGCCAACTCGTCGTCGTGGCAGAGGACAACCTGCTGCCTCAACAGTGGCTCCTGGGAAGGATCGTCGCGACGCACGCAGGAGAGGACGGCAAGGTCAGGGTCGTCGACCTTAGGAGGAGTGATGGAGCCATCTTTCGGAGGGCGATCCACAAGCTGGCGCCGCTGCCCATTGGTTGAAGCCGTGGAGGCGTTCAACGGGGCCGGTGTTGGCTGAACTCATATTGTCGGTCATTGTTTATTGTTTGTTGTTTATTGTTGGCATATGAAGAAGGAAAAAACTTGAAGTTTAGGGAGCATAATAAAGCTCTCTCTCGCTCTTTGCGAATTCGCCCCGCCTTCGCCAACCTCTGTTAAGCTAGGCCTAAAAACATATATGTAAAATAGAAGATCATGTCGAAAATTGAATTCACCCCGAGCACACGCGTTTCTTTTTCGTTCTCGTCGTTGTGAAATAAAAATTAATTATTCTTGCCACCAAATTCGGTTAATATTTATACCCGTTACTCGTAGAGTAAAAGGGTATACTAGATTCGTTGAAAAGTATGTAACAGGCAGAAGGAAGCGTTTCCGACCATATAAAGTATATATATTCTTGATCAGGATCAGTAGCCGAGTCGATTTGGCCATGTCCGTCTGTCCGTCCGTCTGTCCGTCCGTCTGTCCGTCCGTATGTACGTCGAGATCTCAGGAACTACAAAAACTAGAAAGTTGAGATTAAGCATACAGACTCCAGGGATATAGACGCAGCGCAAGTTTGTCGATTCATGTTGCCACGCCCACTCTAACGTCCACAAACCGCCCAAAACTGCCACGTCCATACTTTTGAAAAATATTTTGATATTTTTTCATTTTTGTATTAGTCTTTTAAATTTCTATCGATTTGCCAAAAAACTTTTTGCCTCGCTCACTCTAACGCCCACAAAACCGCCAAAAACTGTATGTGCTGAAGACTCTCCTTCGCACTTCGAATAGCTGAGTAACGGGTATCAGATAGTCGGGGAACTCGACTATAGCGTTCTCTCTTGTTTTTAATAAACTAATTAAAAAGCATTTCCAATGATGGCTGTTTGTAGGGGGGCGTCGTCCACCAGAGATAAGTTGAGCAAGTGATCAAAGTTGGAAAAAATTCCCACGTAGCAAAACGAAAAGTCGAAAGAGAACCACCGAAGAAGAAGCACAAGAAGCGGGGGCGTCGTGGGCATAAGTTTGATTTATTCGGGTGCATACATAAGATTGATTGTAGCTTAAAACTATAGCGCCGTCTTACCCGGGTGAGCTTGTAGAGCGCGATCTCGGATGAGAGCGAGAGCGTGCGGACAAGAGGGGCGAGCGCGGAAAGGGAGTCTGATTAAGTCAAACAGCCGTTCTGTAATGAAGGTTGCTTCGGACCCAGGGTCAATTAGAGCTCGCGCTTGGAAGTTGCCCCCCAGATGGCACACGTGAATGAGGGCAGTGCCCAGTAGAACGGCTTTTGAACCGGAAGCGAAGCATACTTGCACATCTGAGGGATCCTCTGCGGCGCCCGTGCCTTCTGGAATATGTGTAGGCCGAGTTCCGACTGTCGCAGACGAACTTGGCGCGGTCGCAAATGGATTGCCGCGGTGCAGGAGGGTGTGATGCCGGCTGTGGCATGTGAAGCAGCTGTGGGCACTAGTGCAATCCCGTTTCTGGTGCCCTCGTGCGAAACAGTTCAGGCAGAGCTGCCTTCTCTTGATGTAGTCGGAACCGTGAACATACGCGAATAGGGTGGTTCTCCCTGGAACAGAGATCACACCCCTTGGGGGCGGAAGCCACCCTGGTCTCGTATGAGTTGAGCCTGCGCGGAACTGCCGATCTCGGCGGAAATTGCCCCGAAACGCCAGGCCGGACGTCGTCGACGGCCTCCAGAGTACGATGGCGCTCGGTCAGGAACGCATCCATCTCATTCCAAGTTCTAATTTCGGCCTTGTTGTGGATGGATTGCTCCCACAATAATAGTGTAGTTTTAGGAAGCTTCGCGGACACCATAAACAATCAAACACAAGAGGCAATCCCAAGCCTTGACTGCAATGGAGGACGTCTTCAAGGCTGTCAAACAGCTTTGAATTGTGCTCTGTAAGTCTCTCAATAAGGTCCCGGACTCTTGGTGGACATGTGGGAGGCTGTTAAGTAGCTGTTAACCAGCAAGCGTCTATTTTCATAGCAATCCGTAAGGCCTCTCCACGCTGAACTAAACCCTTCATTCGTCACCGGTGCCTTTGACACAATCGCGTGTGCATCGCCACTCGTCTTGGCAAGCAGGTGAAACAACCTTTCCACCGGTGTGAGACGGGGATTTTGGATATATATCGCGGTGAAAAGGTCTCGGAATGTGGGCCACCAAAGATAATCTCCAGTGAAAACTTTGGTGTCCACTGGCGGTACACGACACCCTGTCGTCGAACACTGTGAACACTGACGGAAGTCTGAGTAGACTGGACGGCTGCTTTTTCTATTATCTCCTGAAGATTGGCAACATAGGCGAAGGGATCGTATGCGGCTTCTTGTCGCCTCCCGTGGGCATTCCCAGAATCGACTTCTGCTGATCAGGGCTTGTCACCTAACTTGGGCAACGGGTGCCTTGGAAGAAGCGGCCAGACGGTCACACTAATGCTCTTGGCGCGACAAGCTTGTCGTCGCCGAAAAAAGAGACGAATTACGTGAAGAGCCAAATGGCATACGGCCGCTGAAGCCGGTTAAAAAAACTGGGTTATTTTAGAACGGCGGAAAAAGCCAAAAAAAGGGTTTAGAAAACGCTTGCCCGCAATTATCTTGACTCCAACAACCCAATGGGCAAAAAAAATCGCCGGTGGCGAACGACGATGACAACACCTGTGTGGCACACGAATAAATGTGCGCCGCGGCTCCGCAGCGGATCCAAAACTGGAGAAAGTTGCGCCGGCGGATGGTGCCCTATGCGGAATGGACAACAGAATTGGAAACGGGAGTGTCGGCAAGAAGATCCAAGATCTCGATGTCGTCGGACATGAATATGTGAATACAAATATTAATATTTCGTTGCTCGGACGTTGAGCTTTCTTATACTCTGTTGGGTCAGAAAACCAAATTAGGTCCACGAAGGTTTTGTCCCGTAATTCGAAAATACCTTATTAATAATTCAGAAAATAGTAATCGGAAAAAATAACTTATTCTCAAACTAAAGAATTGCGGAGCCGGAACGGTGGAATTGAAACCTTGGCTGTTATGCCGTCGGCAAGCAGTGTGTGCGTAAGGGAAAGAAGATAGAGGGAGAACAAACAACAACACCGCGGCCTCTGCAGCGGTTAACTCGAAAGTGGACAAAGAACAATCGCGGTCCCGCCCCTATGGATTTGTAATAATGTTGTTTTTGTCTCGCTTTTTGTTTGTATTTATATTAATGTGGGGTTTTATTTATTAATATTGATGTTTTATTATTATGATAAGTATAGTTTTAATTAATAACATCTATTTTAATATTAGATAATAGTCTTCACGTCGTTTAAGTCTTCTCTCGTCGAATACTTCCGTCTTCTCTCGGCTCTCGTCACAAACTGCCCCCGTCGTCTGCGTTCTCGCCGCTTATATTGGGATCAGTCGCTTCCTTCTGAGAATCGTTGATATACGTCGTAGTTTCCTTTTGGTTCAACTTCTCTTTTTCCGCGTATTGCGATCGTCGACGTCGACTTCTATTTTCCTTGAATTATGTTGATCGTCGACTTCAACTTCTGTTTTCCTTGAATTATTGTCTTTGCGTTTTCGTTGTCCAGAGCGTCGTCAATGTTCATATTCGAATATGTGGAAATATCTCTCCCACATTCGGCCATCCTGACAAACA